>NC_091742.1:21092400-21227400 GCF_043380555.1 Nothobranchius furzeri
ACACACACACAAAATGACATGAGTCCACAGAAATTACTCTCACTAAAAGCTAATTAATAATAATTTGCCTCAAAAAGATTCAAGAATAAATGCTAGATTTTACATCTTTAACCTTCAGATGAATTTTTATATTTTTCCTTCTGTGTCAAACACACGCCAGAAACGATGCCGTTTAGCTCGCCAAAATAAGAGCACCAAAACCAAAGCACTAGATGGTTATAATTTTTTACTGTTTCCCATAGCTGTATTCCTTCAAAACTACATTTTATTACGCAATACAAACTTGGCGAAGTCAGCAGTACAAACTTTTTACAGAGTGAACATTTTAAGGAGCCTGCAGAAATCAATTTATGTCAGCAGGATGCAGAGTTGAGCTGTTTAGTTTTAGTCAGTATTCTGTTGAATTAGTAAAAAAAAAAGCATAAAATGCCCAACGTCAGACCTATTTACTATTAAAATCATTATCTCTAAAATGTATGAAAATGAAATTAAAGAACAAGTTACCCCAAATCAACTTTTTTTCCTGATAAACTGTATAAATGTGTGTCTAATCATGCTGCAGACACGAGTAGTCAATAGTTTTGCACATTAGTGCATTTTAGTTAAAATTGTAAATTTCTGCCTAAAACTGTCAGTTTATTGCCGTTGTCAGGTAAAAACTCTGCACTGCATTTGAATTTAAATCTGCCATCGCGATTGGCTAAGAGGTACCTTAGAACGTTAGCTGGTACCATATGATGTCACAATGTTGTTGTGAGCCTGTGTGTGTGTATTTGTTAGCAGCTCTGCCCTCTTGGTCTGCTAGGCAACAGCATTTGTTGCATTTTTTAAACAGGAGGTGGGAGTTGAGTAAGAATCTGGTAGGAGTGACTTGCTCTTGAATGTGATTATCGGCTTTGATCAATCAGTCACATACAGAAAACGTGAAAATACACCAAATTTTGCGTGACCTTCGTCATCACCCTCTCTTTATTCTGTTATTTCAACTTATTCCGCCTTTCTCGGGATCCACTGATTTCCCTTTTTCCTATTAATTTTCTCTCTCCCTTTCCTTACATTTTTAAATCACTGTTTAATTGTTTTTAATTTTAAACATATTCTTAATCAATTTTTGAAATCTTTTCATATTAAAAAGATTTGTTTCTGTGAAGCACCTTGTTATTTTTATTTTGAGAGGCGTTATATAAAAGATTGTTTTCTTTCTCGTTCTTTTCAAATAAATAAAACAATAATCCAAAATGAGCAAGAGTCAGCACAGTCAGCAAATATGAATTTCAAAAATGATCCAAAAAAAAGAGGGGTGGGGTTATTAGTAGATTATTGCAAAGGAGCAATAAACCACACACCATTGCTAAGTGCTAATTCATGCTGGTAATGGCAGATCTCCCAATGGGGGGATTTTGTCCTTCCAGGATCATAATTTTCAATTAAATCAGGAATAATTTTTTTAAGTATTCTTTTAATTACAGTTCTCTGAGATAAATCAGTATTAGTACAAAAATTGGAAATCTGTGTCAGCGCACAAAGCTAGTATCTTTATTTCTATAACCCATTCTGAATGATTTAAAGATTAAAAATAAACAAATAAATAAATAAGTTACCCTGCAGGTTTTGAAATCTTTGGGACTTGTGAGACTTGTGCATTTCTGACACCATTCCTCAAAAGTCTCTTTATATAAATTACTTTTCACCACACTGTGTGCCTCCATCCCCATGCAGAACGACCCTGGGACTTCGTCCTCATCAGCAGCCAGAGGCTTATGGCTCCTGTGGGCAGTGACCAGCCCAGCTTCTGTCTGCAGGAGCGCGGCGACACCACCGCTCCTTGTGACATTTCTCATGTCATGCATGATTTTTCCCTCTAAGAGAGGCATGGTGTTTACACACACGTGATGCCTGCTAGCACTCGGGCTATAAATACGCTAGTGAGCTGAGGGTGTGTTTCAGACATTGCGCTGTGCGTCTGTCTGTGTATTATCTCTGACTCATGCACTTAGGTGAACGCTCACATGTTTTCTAGGCAAAAAGACATGATCAGCATTTCTCTCGTCTCCTCTGTCCTCGGATATCGACCCCCCTCGTCTCTCCTGCTCCTCTGCCCTTTCCCTAGACATTTCCTGATCCCTCCTATGGGTTTCCATATTCATGCTTTTGAGTCTTTCCTTTTTCCCCAGGCTCATCTAAAACCAGTCACACGTCATCAGAATTAGCCTTGTGAAACCAAACCAGTCTTAAGCTTTACTACTAAGCCTGACTGGACCTTGACCACCAAGACCAACAAAGCTATTTGTTTACTCAACAGCTTGGGAAGACTAAAACTCATAGTCCTCCATCCACCCATCCATCACAATGCTCTTGGCGGTGACAGGAAGTGGCGGCGGACGTGATGCTTCGTTTCCTCTTTGAGTAATGGGAAGTGAGTGTAATGCCTCCCTGCTAGCAGCATGCTCAGCGTGAGCTATAATTCAACAAAAACAATATAAAAAGACTGCAATCTGAGTCGCCCACACCAGGATATAATAAAAAAAAAACTATTTACTTTATTTATATTGCACATAAATAAAACTCAGACCAAGACATCTCGTCTTTATTGACCATAAATCAGAGGTGAACCTAATAACTTGGAACATTTGTTTTCAGGGTGGGTTAAACAAGCGTGTAGAAAATAATGTTTAATGCTGGGGGGATTCAGCACAAATGGCAGCATCTCTGCTCTTGACAGTTCTTTTTATAATTGCACATTAACAGTATTGGGGGGGGGGGTGCATTCTGCTGTTGACTTTTAAAGTTTTAATTAACATAATGAAATATTAATAATATTAATGATTAATACCTTTTACAATTATTATTATTATAGTAACATGTGTTTGAGCCAGGAGCTGTGTTAGGCCCTGCTACTTGGGCTCAAGCCCCGAATGTTTTATGAAAAGCCCCAGATCTAAAACATGGAAGTAACATGCAGTACCAAAGTCCAACAGAGAGGAAGCAGCTGGCAGTAGTTTGTATACAGCCTGCCTGAGCCTCCACCACTGAAGAAGCTCTTCAGCAGCCGGCTTCTTCTACAGTCTCTGCCTGAAACGCAAATGCGAAGATGGACATAAGGGCGTTTTTTAGACCAAAAGTACAGCGACAGAACCCCAGCGTTGATGAGACTGGTGTTGACTCAGGTTTGTGAGTCTTATTTGAAAATATTTGTGATTTGTAATTAGAGGTGTGAATCTTCACTTGTCTCCCGATTCGATTCGATTACGATTATTGGGTCAACGATTCAATTCGATTCGATATCCCGATGCATCACGATGCATCACGATTATTTCATATTGATTTGTTTTCATCGATAAATAGAAGATGTCAGATAATTGCTTTTTATTTTTTTTATCTAAAACGTAATTGACACAACCTGCCATCCCTCAAAATCTCTCCACCCACAACAGGTCAGGACAAAACATTTTAAACATTTAAGAAGATTTTACAAAGTAAAACATCTGTTTCCTCGTTCAACACCACGCCTCAGGCTGAGAAAAACACGCTTTGCCAAAACTCACAAAATCTAAAAAAGTACTGAAAACCTACAGGACACATAATGTAATAATAAAATACATAATGGGTTCATATGAGTGTTTAGTGTCTCTGAGCAGCTCTAGAGTCCAATATTTATGCCACAGTTCAAGGATGTCAGAAATAACACCAAATGAAATGTTTGACTTAGTTTGTTATTTTATTTGAACCCAGTGGTTCGTTTCTGAAATGTTGGAGAATGAATCAAGTTCTGTTTGATGCCGAAAATAATAAAACACAAAACAAATTCTACACTTCCAATAATATTTAAGTTGTGTGTTTTATTCTTCCTGATAATAACACCAGCAGAAGGCTGTGGGCTGGATTAGGATTAAATTACCCAGCTGATGGATCTCTTTCACTAACCAGCTAACTACAAACCTTTCCACTAACCTGTCCTGTGTGACCCTCACCCTTTAACCCTCATGTCCATGCTGTCTCTGGAGGAGCAGATAGGAGACAGGATCTCCTGTAACTTAAAATGCACCAAAGCTTCCTCCCAGTTTCTCTTTAAGCTGAATTTAACATCAGTTTATCATCATGGAACAAAAGAATAAAGTGGAACAAGAACTTCTATTTCTCTCTCCTTTTAACTTCTCCGTGTCCCTAAATAAAAGAGACAGACGATCACGCTGCAGTCGCCGTCACTGACCCCGCCCCCTCCCCAAGACCGGATCTCCCTACATTACAACAAGCAGTCTGACTGAACGCTTCCAGGAGAAATAATAATGAAATTATGAAAATAATAACGCGTGTTTGGAGCATCGGTTTGGAGGAGCGTCCTCCGATCGTCTCTCTGAGCAGACAGTGTCTCTCTCTCTCTCTCGGTCGCTGATCGAGCGAGCGGAGCGCGCCGCACGTCAACCCGCTCAATTAGCATAATTCACGGCCCAAATCCAACAGAACCGGTCGGGCTGATTCGGTTCTGGTTTGGTCTCGGGTGACAACTCTAGCGCTCAGCCCTGCAGTACCACATTAAGGCGGAGGTAAATGTGGAGGACGCTCACTCTGACAGATTTGGATCTGCGCTGGTGCCGCCATTAAAAAAACAAAACTACATTCCACTATAATCGATTATGGCGCACTCTTCTACGATGCAGAATCGTTTATGTCCGCATCCCGATGCATCGATTATTTGATTATTTTCCTCAGCTCTATTTGTAATATATATGATGTTGACTAGTGCGTGTCATGTGTGTGTGCGCGCGCGCGTTAAGCCCCGGATCTTCTTCAGACTAAATCCGCCCCTGGTTTGAGCTAAATTGTTCTGATCTAGGTTTGATTGTTATCGTTACAACAAAGCTAAAATCTCCTAACTAAAAACTGTAAGATTTACCACCAGACAATCATCTTGGGGTGATTTAAAAGTTAGCATATTTAGTCTGTTCTGGTGCTAAGCTACAGTCTGTAGCAGATATCGGCTTTCTTAAGCTGGGCGGACACTGTGCGACTTTTTCACTCGTAGCACTCAGCTTCAGTTCAAACTGTACGACTTCCTCGCAGGGCAGATCTCACGAGTCAAGCACTCACACTGCACGACCCAGTTCTCGGATGCGATCTGACTGCTCACACTGTACGTCTGGTAGCAACACGTCTGACCTAAAATATGCTAAAAATAGCAGTTTATACTCAACATATCAGACTTTTTTGTCTTGTTTTGCCTATTGTCCTTCGGGAGTGCTGCAGGAGGACACACGGGGATTTATGGGGGTTGGATGAGGAAAACGAAATAAAGTAAATCTGTGTTTTGTGATCAGTTTAATTTGACATGAGCACGACAAACACGCTTTCTTGACAATCTTTGTGAGTAAAAAAACGTGTAGAAATAAAAACGAACAACGTGTGTTATTAGGGAAACAACGGGCGAGCGGTGTTGATGCAGGATTGCGCATGCGCCGTGAGCGGTTCTGATACTTTTTGGGTCGCAGCTGCTCGCAGCGCCGCTTCAACAGTGCGATACCCTCACGAGGGAAGAGCAAAATATTAAACACGCCAGAAGTTTGTGCGAGCTCACGATTGCTGATCGGTAGCTGGTCACGTGGTGTTAACTGCCTCTCGTAACCCACTGTATACTACATGACGCTCGGCGCAAAACTCGCCCCGATCTTGTGGATTCTCGCATGAGTGGAAAATCGGCTCAAAAAAGTGAAAAAGTCGCACAGTGTATGCCCGGCTTAAGCCCATAAATGAAAGATCATGCAGTTTAGTCAATGAATAGACCGTAGGTCATTAGGCTCCATCTCACCACACCTCAGGTCTCTTACAAATGCAGTAAATGGTTATTGGAAGTGCCATCTTTGAATGGGCTATTAAAATCATTAAATATTCAAAGTCCCACTGAGCTTGGACTTGTTAGCAGTCAAGCAGGAAGCATGAAGAGAAAACACACAAGGGCCACAAGCAGTGAGAATGTTTAGCACTATGTTAATTTGGACTTTCACTGATTGATTTGAGGCATTCTGTGATGAAATAAAACACAAATTCAATGATTTTTTGAAATAAGTTCAAACATATTGTGGATTTTCAAACTTGGTTCAATGCCCCCTAAAATCCAGAGTTTTTATTATCCATCAACAGAGGTGAGACCAAGTCACTGATTTGCAAGTCACAAGTAAGTCACAAGTCTTTCCAGTCAAGTCTCGAGTCAAGTCCAAGTCAAAGACAAGTCCAAGTCGAGTTCAAAGTCAATGATGTGGAAGTCCAAGTAAAGTTCAAGTACTTAACTTTGAAATTTCAAGTCATAATCAAGTCATCTGTCCAACTTCATTTTAATGGCGATAATAAATAAATTCCAGAAATGAAGCTTCTTAAAGCTTCATTTATTTGCTCAAACAAGCAGAAAATGCAATTGATTATAAACAAAGTGCTGCTGCATTTAGCAGTACAAGATCAAACCCAGAACGAAGAATCATTTATGATATTTGTCCATGTCGTGTCACTTTTGTGCTAAAATACCAAATATGCTCAAGTCATCATCAAGTCAACAGATGCAAGTCGATTCAAGTCGTAAGTCATTGGCGTTCAAGTCAGAGTTAAGTCGTAAGTCTTTATAAATTTTATCAAGTGAATTCAGAAGTTATTAAAATAATGACTCAAGTCCAAGTCATGTGACTCCAGTCCACACTGTCCATCAGCGAGCTACAGGCATGACCTGTTCTTGTCTGAATAAGTTTAGTTCACCTAAACTGGTTGGATCTTTGATATGACCGTGACTTTTAGACTTTAGTTCACACAATTTCGATCATGCTGAAGTCAGAGGGTTAACATGAGGCAGATTTATCCAATCAGAAACCAGTTCTGATGTGATCATTGTGCTGTTGGCACATCCAATGTTATCCAAGTTTTAAATATCTAGTTGAGTCTACTTTGTGCAATAAAACCAGTACATCATGATGCTACCACCACCATGCTTAACAGTTGGTTAAATGTTCTCGTTGAGGCCAAACAACTCAATATTGGTCTTAATTGGCAATAAAACTTTTATCTGGAAAATATTTGGTTTGTCCATGTAAGCTACTTCAGATTCAGTTGAACTTGAAACTTTTTGTTTTGGAGCGGGAGATCTCTCTTGGTCCTCTCAGTCAGTGAAGACAGGAACCAGATTCTGGTTTAGGGTAGACTAGAACCTTGTTGGTTCCTGAAAATCCCATCTAATTTTCCTGTCAAGTTTTAGCCTGCATGTGTAATTTCCAGTGTTGATGAGAATACTTTGTAAATGCATTTACAGAGTACTAAACCTGCTTTAAAATGTATGATGATACTTTGCTTAATTCTGGTACTGTATTCTAAATACTTCCCCTTAAAAACAGCATTTAAGTCTATTAAATGCATTGGTAGCTACTCCCATATAAAAACAGGGGATATATTTATGCTCAACATTATGTACCGACTGGGAAAAGGTAAATAAAACAATTTTATTATATTGTTACTTTAATTATTTAAACTTTTTCAGAGATCCAATCACAGCACTCTATTGGTGGGTGGGATGTTACTGAAAAAACAAATAGGGCGACGGCTAAGACCGGCTTTGGCATCAACTTTGAATATTTAAACTTGGACTTCTCTTTGAGCCCAGAGCAGACAGAGGTACCTAAAGTTATTTAGAAAAAGGATGTATTTGCATCTCCTTTCACGGAGTATGGCGGACTGGCTCGTTGACTTACATCTATAGTGGTGAGAACATAATGTTGTTTGTTATCCAATAGCATACAGAAACAGTTTGAAAAACAACCGTTGATCCAACCCACGATGATGAGCCATCAATGGACGGTGGCCAGACTATATATTCACATTAACAGGATAGCTAGAAAAACACACACGCTTTCCAATTGTTTTACAAAAATAACTGTATTCTAAATACCATGTTTAAAAACAGTAACTGTAACGTAATACAGTTGCTCATAATTAGTATTCTAAATATGTAAAAGCGGTTCAAGTATTCTGGTTCTCCCAAACACTGGTAATCTCTGACCTAAGGTTCTTATTAAACTCATGTGAGTTGTGCGTTATGTTATCATCCCACCCTGGGAAAAAGAAGGATTCAGATCACTTCCTCTGTTCTCTGGCAAAAAACTCCTCCACTGAGCTGATCTCTAGGCTCTACATTCCTGTAATAAGAGCCTATTGTTTCCTTCCAGCTGCACATAAGTTTCACTGGTACCGTTTCAAAACAGAGGAAGCTAGACAATATGTCCACTGAGGCAACAAGCCCATTGTTGGAAATCCATCTGCAGACGTTACATAAAAGCCTAAATCAGAGACTAAACAGCTGAAAACCTGTAATGCTGATTTGCCTCACTTTCAAAGAAATGTACTTCCATTAGTGACATCACACACATACACACACACACACACACACACACACACACACACACACACACACACCAGCAGTCAGCCATGTATTATGGACACCTGGACCAACACCATGTTCATTTGTTGAATTATTCAGCCCACCAGACATCTCAACAAGCAGGTGTGTTCTGTTCACGCACCAAAGCACAGCAGAATTCATTCACCAGTTGTACCAAGCACCAAATGCTCCAAGGACAGATAAAAGCCAAGAAAGGCCACAAAGCAGCACCAGCTGTGGGATCTCACAAGCACGGCATGCTGAAGAGGACCGGACACAGAAGCAACAAGGATGGACAGCACTACAAACGGCATATCCTGCCTTCCCTTTTCAACAACCTACTCACCTACTCTCCAACTCTTCCCTGTGACTACCTTCTCAGACATCAACACTAAACTCTGATTCCACCTCTGTGCTTTCGCACAATCCCAAAGCAGCTTTGACAGGAGACATGTGAAGGTGTAAGTTTCCTGCAAACGACGGAGCCTGATTTTCATATTTACATGTCACAACAACACTTATGAAAGCCCTTGAAGTAAACCAGTTTTACAAGATTGATCAGGGATTAATGAGTAGGACTGAGGCAGAAACACGGCGCTGTGACTACTCAGTGAATCATAAATTCTCAGAAGCTAATCTAGCCGGTTTTAAATCCAAGGAGAAGGAGTTTTCCTCGTGTTCTTGTCTGATTGTGTTTGTACTTTGATCTGAGACAGGCTTGTCCTGACAACAGCAACATCTGTCAAGCTTTTTATCTGTGTGGTGAAAAGTATTTGATACAGGATTACCATCAAATTACCTGATTGCTAGAATGTAAACAAACAAACACATGCGGCCATCTTGATAAGAGCAGGAAGAGATAAGACTCCCCACACGGGCCCACTTGTGCCCCGGGTCAGCTTGCTATTCTTACATCCAACTGTACAGGTTTTGCTTTAACTGTCCATTCGTTTTATAGCAGAAAGCATGAAGCTCAAAGCTGTGAAATGCCCCAACACCAGACAACCCAGGAGAGTAAACGAAAGGTCCAGAGCAGAAGACTGAACACCCAGAAAGTTACCTTTTTGGTCTGTATTTGTGATAAACTGTAGCGGTTATAAGCCTAGGGAGAGAAAAATGGTACAAAATCAGCAACATCACTTTATTTGATCCTTTTAGTTGCTGGAAAATCAGGTTTCAGAGCAAAAATCTACACGCAGATTTCTTTAGAAGTTTAGGATTATTTAAAATATAGAGATCCCAAAATCCCTCAACAAACATTAGTCAAGCGGGAGGTTCTTCCTCTTGACTCGTGCGAGACGCCGTGTGGCAGCTAATTGGAGCATTTAGCGCTTAATTATTAGGCTCATTTCACACTGACGGTTCCAGCCTACATGCTGCCTACATGTGAATCTGCTGCAAAATAAAAGGGGAATAAAATCCTTTCAGACTTGAAAATTCATTCTCAGCTGACTGAATGCACCCCGGACTGACTCGCATCAGAAAATCCTTCAAAGATAACTCAATGGATCTTTTTGTGGGTTTTTCTTTTGCTAATAATTAATGATCCAGATCTGAAGGTTTTGAAACTTTTACACACACCCATGTGGCTAATTAGTGTGCCGATTGCTTTCTGCAGACTGACATGTGACCTCCTGGTGAACTACACTAAAAATCTCCCCCTTTCTCCCCTAACACCCCCCGCCCCCCTCCACACACCACATTCTCCAGATCTGAGAAAAGTCAGCGTGAGGTCATTTTTAGGGAAGAAAGGAAAATAACTTTCACTTGATGGCTGTCACTAAATATTTTCCCCTCCATCTCTCATCTTTTGTCCTCTCTGCCGGCTCTCCTCTGACTTGACCCTGAAGAGTACGACTCCACACGAACTAAACACGTATAAACACATTCTCCGGCTAACAAGGGTCTGCCACGATACGCTGCCAGTCACACATTTTGGCATCGTTGAAGAGAAGTAATGGTGCGTGTTCGGGTCTCACCTGAGAGAGGAGCTTATTGTTATCGTCCTCCAGGATCCGAACCTTTGTCTCCAGCTGCCTGATGTAGTTGGAGGAGGAATCTGGAGGAGAAAACAGAAGAGAACAAGAGATTAGTATTTCAAAGAACCGAGAAAGAAAACAATAAATAAAAGCAGCGAGGGTCCGTGTGGCAAAAGGACCACATAGGGCTCCAAAAGCCTTGGCACTAAAACAGAAAATATTTATATTTGGGGTCAAACATTTGTTTAAAGAAAGTTACACAAGTAAAAGGCAAGGGAAGCGATCAAACATGTCTTGGTTTTATGGTAATCATCATCAAAGACATGGCCTGGCTCAAGAACCAGCCAATATTTAGCATGATCAGCTAATCCGAACTTGAAAAATCAGGTATTTGTCTGAGGTCAGTGAACGCACCGCTGCTATTTTGCACTGGCACAAATAATGTCTTCATGCGGAAGTTTTTATGAGGTGAAAACACAAAATTCCTCTACACCTGCATGGTGTTTCTATGTTTGTGTGTTTGTATAAATATCCATCTGTTACAACAGACCCATAATATAAAGTTTTTGAAGGAGGTTTCAAAGGTTATATTAATTATATCACAAAAACATCATAATAGGTTCATTTAGGAAAAAAAAAACATCAATATGATTGTTTTTCTTTCAGCATTCAGAACATTTAAGTAATTTACTTGATCTTTGAGGTTTTTTCTGACTATTTGTTGTGACTGAGGTAAAACATCAAAATGCTTCACAGTAAAAATATTTAAAATCATCAGTTTTTCAAAAACTTTATTAACCAGAAAGATTACTCCTCACCACTTCTTCTGTTTATATGAATCGGAGCCATTTCTAGCACCAATTAGGTTTACATTTATGTGCTGTCCATCAACTTTATGTAGCCAGATGTTGAAGAAGCTCTTTCCTCTTTTAAAGTAGATTTCTCCTGCAACACTTTTCCTATTAATGCTACATTTTGAGATTTGTGGCAGAAACAGATAAACTGTAGCTTTGAGCAGCTCCTTCACAGATCCTCACAACCGTCCTTATCACGGTCTGTTCTGACTTCAGTGAGGTTCTGGAGTTCAAAACGAGGACACGAGGTAGCGTGAGAGTGCGGAGGTGTACTCTGACTCGGTAGGCGGCACAGAACCTGTCATTTAAAAAGGAGTGTTTAATTTATAGAGATGAATGCAGGGTTACAAGAAGGAGCACACTGCTTCATTTGTAACCTTATTTTATTTTGTTTTCTCTGTGGAACTACAGAAAACTGAGAAGGAAAGGCTTTTATTAAAAGTAATAGAAACAAATGAAGAATGTTACTGATAAACTTAATGTTCAACCAGAATTCCTAGAATATAAGTAAATCATGCCGTTTTGAAGTACGATCATTTGTAATGATTGAGTTATCTTTGATTTAGTTAAATTTGGAAAATAACTCCCCTTATGATCTGTTTGCCTTCAAGACAACAACTCTCACCAGCCACTGCCCTTTTTAGCTCAAAAAACAAAATTCATTTCTTTTGCTTGCTAATGTTTATTTACTGTTGCATCCATCTTTAATTGGGCCAATTAAGGTGTCCAAATTCTTGCCATGAAGGCCAAAATGGTCAATTAGTGGTCCCAGGCCATAAAAAGGTAGAAAAATTCCAAAATATTTCTATCTTTAAACATCTTTTCTATCTTTACTCTTTTCAAAAGAAAATCACACAATGAAGCAAAGCATGATGACTTTAGTAGAAAACTGATCTTTAAATCTCCAAAAGTCTCATCTGATTGCCTGTGATTGAAAAATATTTAACTCCTTGGTTTTGTTGGATCGATTTTCTAGTTTCTTGGTCTTGAAATATAAGAGATATGGATCAGACTTTCTTTGGCATCTTTAGCTATGGTTGCACCCAAGCCTCTGTGTAGGTGAAAATTGGTTGATGTTTTTTAATCATTAAATTAAAAGAATTAAAAATATATATTATTGGACCAACCTGCACCATAAGTACATCAGCTGTAGAAGCACATCCAATTAGATGTGGGTTTTTTGCAAAAAAAAATCACATCACAATTTATTCTTTAGAGTCAAATAACAACATTATCATCAGAATTATTCATATTTAATCATTACCTGAAACATAACATATAAACAATGATTTATTATTCATGACACCAGAAAATTATGAGGTGATATTTATAGTAATAAGGCAGCAGGAAGCAGACATAGCCTTAGCTTGATTATGCTAAGTGGCAACGCTAATAAACTGGAACAGGTAGAAACTGGAACTGAACTGAACACCCTACCATCCCTAACATTTAGCCTACTCTTAGCTTGTGGTTCATTTCACTTTTGCGCATATATCTGTGACATTCTGCTCTGTTTCTGACAGCTCCGGTCACCCTGTCTTCGTTTGATCCTGGAAAAAATTAAATTAAACTTAAAAAACATACATTGTGCTCATTCAAGAGTCTCATCAACAAAGTAATCAACAGATTGATGAAAATTTCGATCTGTTATGACATTCCTAACTGAATTTGTAGCTTTAGCTACTAGCTGCAAAGCTAACGTAAACATTAGCTTCACATACCCTCGTAGTTGCAAATATAGGATGAGGCGTACAGCTTAAATCCCTTATCTATTTTTGTGGCAGGAGTTTTAGAAGTCACTCGGCATATTCTATGGACATTTGAAACTTTTTCGGCAGCTCCTGGAGGGAACGTGTATAAAACAATGCCATGTTTAGCTACCGCTATCGTAGCTCAAGCTGGGCTGCAGACCGGAAGGAAGTGGTGCATCCTGTTTAGCATAATGCCGAAGTGGGATGTGCATAACCCCTATTAACATTCAGCTTGTCTTCAGTTAGACATTGGACCATACACTTTACTATGAAACAAGCACCAAAAAAGACAGCTCAACATTCAATGGCTCAAAGTCTTAAAATTGATTCAAAAAACAGTTTATATATTCTTAATATATCTCAAATTATTTTATAAGCTCAAAATTTATTAAAACAAAAACAAATCACAAAGGCTCATGCAGATAGGCACTTGTTAGCCTACGGTTGGACGGCTACAGGAGGAGGCTGGAGTGGCCAGAGCTGGTAATCCTCTAACTGCCTTGCGACCCTTTAATCTGTTTTCATCTGCTGGCCTGACCAGCGGCCAGATCTCAAGCCGATTACAATGAAGGTTCCTCAGCTTTTAGTCATCAGCAGCTAAACAAACAAAGGAAGACCATTCCAAAAGGTCAGAATGATTTGATGAGCGTTTTAAATGTTTTTTTAGCGATGGGTTGTTAATAGTGGTCAGTGGATTCAAACATATTTTTAATCCTATTAAATTGATACTAATGCATACCAATAACTGAATAATTCTATTTTTTACTGACTTGCAATAAGATAATTAAAACAATGATTTGTAGGTCTGAGTCGCCTCTTTATATCACACAGCACCCACACGCCTTCCACTGCACTCTTCTTTGGTTGTGTTGCAGAGGGCTGAATCTCAGAGAGCATAACTTCCTTCAGCCTAACACGTGATGTGGATGGTGGAGCAGGAAAAAGGCTCATGGTCCAACCTTCAGCGCAAACCTTTCTGAGTGGAGTTTGGCTGTAAAATGAGGGTAAACTAAACACCAGAGTACAGCCTTTACCGGTCCAACATGCTACTCTGCCCTTATTTGACTTGAATATGAATAAGCACATCAACAGTTCCCTTTTTATCTCCAATAAGTTGGATTTCAATGGAAATAATTAATTTTATAAATGTCAATGTCTGATGCATTGAGCGTGGGACTGATTTACATCCTGCAACACTTCTGTCACCCGGTAACTTATGCAAGGCCTTGTTTGTAGACCTTGACGATTTAACGCCGCAATCCTGGGCATTCTCTCCTTCAAACTCTCTCATCTTAGTGTGTCTCCCACTATCCATCTGTGGGTCACCACAGATGTATAGTCTCATAGACTGGAGAAAGCAGGTGTGGATGGGAGAGGTCAGCTCTAGCATCTGGATGAGTGCAAGCACCTCTCTGGGGTATGTCCTCTGTCCACCAATTTTCTACAATTGCAGCTCTACAGACCTGGCTCTCAAACTGCTGAAATTTACAGATAAATGACCCTCACTTGCAAGGTGCCTTTCAGAGTCGGAGGACTCCAAAGAGCCTTACACTACAGTGTATCATTAATCCATTCACACACTGATGGTGATGAGTACCCACAGCTAACCTGGGGCGCACCGACTGAGGTGAGGTTTCCAAGCACAGGTGCCACCGGTCCCTCCAACCACCACCAGCAGGCAGGTAAGTTTAAGTGACTTTCCCAAGATTCTCAATAGCACAATTCTCTTCCGGGAGCCAAGATCAAACCTGCAACCTACCTATTGCTAGGCAACCCGCTCTACCTCCTAAGCTGTGATTGAAATCACAATCATTGGTCTCATCCAGGACAATGATGAGTCTGCATACTGTAGAGAGGATTCAAATCTGGGGCTCTGGTGCAGTCAGAACAACCTAAAGCTGGGTCTGCTTGAGACTGTGAAGATGACAACAACCATTGTTTTTTTCTGTGACCATGTCTAACTGCCTTGTATCACCTACAGAGACCTTCAAGTTCCTGGAAACTATTTCCTAGGACATGACGTGGGTGAGGATCCTTACCTAAATTTTCATAAATGTTCAAAATGGGAGGTACTTCCTGGGGCAATTGAAGATATTTGGTTTACCAAAGAAGCTGCTGATCCAATTTCACACAGCTGTGATTGAGTTTGTCCTGTATTTCACCATCACGGTGTGGTTTGTTTCAGCCGCCAAGGATGATACAGACTCCAGTGGACTAAAAAAACTGCCGAGTGAATCATCTGGCCACAATTCCATCAGTACTCAGGGTGTCACACTCTGTCCAGTCTCCCTATTCTGTTCAGTCCTGTGTCCATGTTAATTGCTCCCACCTGCCTCTCATCTCCCAATCACCCAAGGTCCCAGCTCCTTCTGTATTTAAACCCTGTCAGTCCTTTTTGCCTTGTCGGATCATTGTTTCGTTGTCCTGTGTGTTTTATTAAAAACCATTTGAATGTCCCGATCTGTTTGCCTGCCTGCCTGCCTGCTTCCCCTGCATTTGGATCCTCACCTCCGCCGCTCTCCTCACCCGCACATCGTGACAGAATGATCCAACATCCAGAAGGATCCAGTGGGGAAGTCCTGCCCTGGGACGGTCTGCTCCCAGGGCTCACTACCAGCTTCAGCTCCGCACCATCCCCTCCAGCACCGCCTCACCACAGACGCCACCTTCGAACCTCGGCCTTGGCGACCCCCTCCACCCGCCTGGAGCCAGATGGGAGGTTGGGCTGGGAGCCGCAGCTGGACCGCTTCCGCTTCGTGGGCACCAGACTGGCAGTGTGCTCCCCTGGAGTTATTCCCTGTGCTTGGGAGGGAACCCAGGCCCTGCCGTCAACTTCAGCCCAAGAGCTGCGCCATGGGCATGCTGAGGTTCCGGCTGACGTCACCCCTGGCTGCACGGTCTCCTCCCACTCCAGGGGGGCCATGAGAGGGACCAAACCAGCAGTCACCCAGGCGGAGTTTGTCCTTCTCCAGGCTGAGCTGGTCCGGCTGAAGAATCTCATCAGCCTCCGGGAGTTCCGGCTGGACGCTCTGTCCTCCCTGGTTCTCCAGGAGGCGGTACTTCGGTCAGCGCCTCCAGTCCGGTCGGCGGCACCGCCTCCACTCCTGTCAGCGGCACCTCCTCCGGTCAAGCCAGCATCAGCTCCTGCAGCGGCACTGCCACCGGCCCAGCCTGTCCAAGAGGCTCCGCCCCGGCGGCTCTGCCCCGGCGGCTCCGCCTGTCCAAGAGGCTCAGACCCCGGCAGCTCCAGTCTAGTCAGTGCCAAGTCCAGCGCTTCCAGTCAAGTCAGTGCCAAGTCCGGCAGCTCCAGTCAAGAAGTCAGCACCAAGTCCGGCATTTCCAGCCATCAGTGCCACGTCCGGCGCCTCAAGCCAAGTCGTCAGCGCCACGTCCGGCACCTCCATCCAAGTCGGCGCCAGGTCCGGTGCCGCCAGCCAAGGCAGCGACCCCGCCAGTAGCAGCTCCGCCTCCAGCCAAGTCAGCGCCTCCAGTCAGATGCCGGCTCCCCAGACTCCGGCCTCGCCTCCTGTGCCCCAGACGCAGGCCCCCCAGACTCCGGTCTAACCTCCTGTGTCCCAGAGGCAGACCCCTCAGACTCCGGCCTCGCCTCCAGTGGTCCTTTTTTTTGACATTGCAATTAATAACAAGTCAGTGGTTGCCGCCAACATTTCAGTACCTGCTTTAATGTGATCTTAAGCATACAGAAAATGCTATGTCAAAGATTGCCAGTCACTTTAGGGGGTGGAGTGAGTAGCCCCTTTTACAAGACACACCATGCCAGCAAATCAGCGTAATATTACCGCAACGGTGTGTCTTATAAACGCAGCAATAAGCAAGGCTTTTACAAGAAATGGTTACTAATGGTAAAAAGTGATTGTGCTACATACAACGGCCACAGTTTGTGATAACTCTTACCATATTCTGTGATGTTACTGAAACTTAAGTTATTATGACTTTAACATCAAACAAACTGTTTCTAATAACTTCTCTAATGATGTAGTTTATTTAAAAAAGTGCATTTGACCTCTGACATGTGCATAATTACTGAGATGCAGGCGGCGACAGTCTGTGATAGCTGCTACCACATTGTTTGACCTTACTGAGACTTTTAGGGTCACAGAATATGGTAGCAGATATCACAGACTGCAGCCATATTGTAAAATCTCTTTTTAACATTAGCAAACATTTCTTGTCAATACCCAGCTTATGGCTGCAATTAATGTCACTTTTGTCTGCAATAAACATTAAACACTTTATTCAATATCTATGGTCCGCCGCACAGCTTCCTCGAAGTCAGTTAATGTAGCTTACAGTTTTAATGTAGCACTGTATTCTTTTAAGTCAATTTAGGGTGTATAGACCCAACATAATTAAACACTGCCCCCTAGAGTCAAAAAATGTGATAGGTCACAGAATTTGGTGCAACACCGCCTTGGCGATGTACAGATTTTGCAGCATGCGTTCCGCCTTGCTTGGTAGTAATATAGGGAGATTGATTCCAGTTCTTGTAAAGCCACTGGCTGCATTATGCACTTTGTGGGAAGTGGCAAATGTGGGTGGAGTCAATTGTTTGAGTGGAATCAAATATGGGTGGAGCCAAACATACAATGTCTAGCATCTGTTGAGATTTACAGATGCTTTTCGACAAGTACAGCTATGTTAGTTGAAATGCTAGGTGTTAAAGATTTTCTTGAGTATGAAAAAAGTTTTTTTGATACATCATAAAGAAAAATATGTTGTTGTTTTTGCTGAACTGCAGTGAAAACGAAAGATTGATTTATGAAAATTGTATAGATTCTAGAAAATTAAAGCCATGTGATTATTGATAGTTGACAGGAAATTAAATTGAATAAAATGTTTGCAGATATGCACTGAATCTTTAACATTTTCCGAAAGCACAGACAAAGACGCAGGGAGAATACTGCCGTCAGCCTCTCCTTAACTCCAGACTCTGGAGAGTTATCCTGGTGGGAGAGGGGTCGGGCAATTAAACTGCTCCCTGGCTTCCCTGCTACTTCTGCACCCTTTTATCCCAACCCTCCCCTGGGCTTAACATCCTCCACTTTTCTCTTCTCCTCGGGGGTAAAGCTACAGATCATATGGGGATTGCAGTGTCGAGCCAAAATAATTAGCCTTCAAGACTCTGCTCTGCTTCTTCTTGTTTTTACTCTTCCACTGAGGGAGATGCTGTTTTTAGTCACGTTTAACCTAAATGCAATAACATGAGCTATTATAGTGGTACAAAGTGCTGTGAAGACAGAAGTACAGTAAAACATGTTCAGTCAGCCATAAGGAAAGGAAAATAAAAAGGAGGGTCACTTGTATTTACAATAGAGGTTATTTTTACATCTGGAATGTGAGAATGGTTGCGTTTCTGTCCAGGACGAAAGGTGACGCCAACAGAGGTGCAAGTCCACCCGTCGTATCTCAGCGCGTCACTCTCCATCACGTCATTCCCACTGTGACCCACTTCTAGCCACCACTCCCTCTTTAGCTATGCCCCACAATTCATTTCCCTCCATTATTACCTTTGTTCACTATAAGCATTCACAGCTCATGAAGAGCAACACTTTTCTCTGAGTGTCCTCCATGAAATAACACAGCTGTTGCTGGTTAGTGATGCGCAGAAACAGAAAAACAAGAAACTTAATCTGAATAAAAGTTCTTGGCGTGATCCTTTAAAAGGTCTTGACCTGCACTGGCCCTCTTTTGTTTTTTGCAGCACTCCAAAGCCTCCCATCCCCATCTGTCCATAGCAGCTAATCAGCTAATCTTGTTCCTTCTGCACTTCAACACACTTGCTAGACCCCCCCCCGCCAACCACCCAACCCCTCCCACCAAATGAGGCCTGATTTTTCACCAAAAACATAAAACAGCTGCAGAAATCAAGCCACACTCAAAGGCACACCACAAACTCAACTTGACGACTCTTTTCCACACTGAAACCTTTGTAAACACAAAAAAATGGCATGTACAAATTGGACAGCTAACTCCTCCTCTGCAGTTTGTTCTTCTATCTAAAGCCTGATTCATGCTTCTCCGTCAGCTCCAACAGGGAGAGACACGCACGGACGGAGATGTTTTGCCCTCATGCTTCTCCGTCTCCTGGGGAGTGTTGCAAAGCAACTCCCGGCCAGGACAGCAGAGGGCGTATCGCTGTTCTGTGGTATCCTGTCATGTATCCGGTCCAAGATAGTGTGTTTATATTTTGTTTTTTTGTACATAAGAGACTTTTAAACAGACAAAATTGTCTCTCATTCTCCTCCACCTCTTCATGCGCTCGCCACCTCTAAACCCACGTTTCCCGTCATTTCCGTCCACAAATAAAACGCTTGCTGCGTATCTTTTCACTCCTCCAGTCACGGGAAATTAAAACATTCATGTTTTTAGAGTTTTTTTGCAAGGTATTCTTCAAGCGTCTCCATGTCTGCCGCTAGTTATCCTCAGCTCTTTGTTTTTGAGGGCGCAATGGCGGCGGTGTAGACGACAGCGGCGTCCTGACCAATCACAAGCTTGCGTTGTCCGTCTCGTTCGATGGATGTTTAAAAAAGTGGGCTCGACTCCGTGCATACTTGCATGCCTGCCGGTGCCCTACGCAAGGAATGGTGTTGCGTGTCTCCTCACTGATGCAGGAGAAGCATGAATCAGACTTAAGTCAAATCCCAAGATGGGATGCTGGGTGGGACTTGGTTCAATGAGAGTCAAAGCAGGATCCCTCTTAAAAGCAAAACCTAGAGCTCCTTCCATCTCCTACACATCTTTGGGGGGGCAGATCTGTGGCCCCTTACACTCTTTATTGGACGCTCCTATAGAGAAACCTTACATATACAAGCGCGGGTACGCACACAGGTGCTCACATGGTGCTCTCATTAGTATGGACTTGGGCACGTTCAACACATGTCGGCTGTGGTTGGCACTTAATGCACTGTGATTTATCATCGTGATTGTTCAGTAAAACAATGTTGATTTTATATTTCCTCATCAGGTTGACGCAGTGATAGCTTGCTCCTGTTGTATTGCTGTGTGTCCCTTTTTTTTTTCTCTCTCCTTCTGCAGGTCTAGAAGCAGAGTTTTAAGTTTTAAGTATCAGGCGTGACATTAAAAGCAGAAACTTTGATGCTCCACCTGAGAGTAAATCTGTAAGGCTTGTCACCAGCATTCAGACATCAATTCTGTTTGCTTCACAGCCAGACAGGACATGGCAAAAAAAAAAAAAAAAAAAAAAAGCAAAACCTAGAGAGACACATTTGCTGCTAGAAAATGTCTAACAAAAATCCTGTTGACTAATGTTAAAGTGACTGTATGTTGAAATTAGGCTATAAATTGAAGCTGAAGGGAATATTCCAAAACCATCCTCCACCCTGTTGACTCCAAGGTCTTTGCAACATCAAAGAAGCTTTGTTATAATACTACAGTAAAAACTGGGGCCATGCTGTGGAATCCCCTCATGTTCTTAAGTCAGATCCCAGGGCTGTTTGGAAGCCCGCAGTGCATTGAAATCAGTCGGCTTTCATTATTCCTGCTTCGGCTCGGCCTTTCATCTCTTATTCACAGCTGTAGTTTAGTGTTTTAGCACAGAGACATGGATATTCTCTAGGCAATGTGTGTGTATCTGTGCAGTATGGATAAATGTGTGTGTGTGTGTGTGTGTGTGTGTGTGTGTGTGTGTGTGTGTGTGTGTGTGTGTGTGTGGCATTTATAATGCATGTGGGTTGCATAGGTTCCTAAGCTGACAGCCTCAGTTTGTGTAGGAGGGAAGGAAAATGAGCAAAAAGAAAGAGAAAGAGAGAGAGGAATTTTAAACCGAACTGTGATTACACTGTGTGTGTGTGTGTGTGTGTGTGTGTGTGTGTGTGTGTGTGTGTGTGTGTGTGTGTGTGTGTGTGTGTGTGTGTGTGTGTGTGTGTGTGTGTGTGTGTGTGACAGAGAGTCAATCACCTCAAGATGTTGAAGAAAAACAGCTGAAAGAGTCCAAACTCTCTACTTTCTCCTTTGTTTGCGCCAACACCCAGTATAACTGCAGTGAATTCTTTGAAATCAGACCTGAAAATTTCCAGTTATCATACATACAATATCCCAGCCGAACAAAAACTTAGACTAAAACAAACAGCATTTATCCTAAGAAGTGGAAATAAACGAGGATCTTGTTAAAAATGGAAAACAAAACTCAAAAAGAGCCTGATTGGCTTTAGAGATCAGTAGAACTTAAGACTATTTACATGCTGTTAAATAACTTTTGGGGATTTAATAAACATCACAAGAGTCCAAGTTAACTTGGAGCTCTAACTCAACACCTTGCAAAAAATTGCAAATGTCACTCAACTGTCAGGCCAAGTTTCTTGATGCATTAAAGCCCCTGTGTAATGTTTTTACCAGTTTACTATCAAATTCTGTTTCCAGTTCACAAGCTTGTCCCTTTTCATTAATATTTCTCACCAACTCAACACTAACACTAACTACTCATCTCAGCTGTAAATTGTACCTTTTTAAATATATAAACTGTGGTCAACGTGCTTCTGCAGAGCCTGATGGGCTGCTGCACAGGTGATTCAACCACTAAATATAGTGTGTTGGAGCAGAGGAACCACTAAAACGTGCTGGATACCAGCTGTCGAGGCCTGGAATTGAATAGCCCTGTTTTAAACTGTCTGTTGTTGCTTAACTAGCTGAAACTACCTGTGAATCCCCCACCTCCCTACCCCCCAATGAATCATTGATGTCGTTGGGCACTACTGTGTTGGAAGGGTTGCATTGATTTGATGCAGCTGTCTGTTGTTAACTAGCTGAAACTACCTATGAATACCCCTTCTCCCTACCCCCAAGGAGTTGTCGATGTCGATAGGCCCTGTTGTGTTGGAATGGTTGCTTTGATTTGATGCAGGAGGTTGTGACCTGGACTGAAACTGTTTTGGAATTAGGTTTAAAGTTATGTTGTAGGTGCTGGAAAGGTTAAACCTGAGACCTCCTCCTCTGTTTAATGTCGGTCTTTCCTGTTTGACACAGATAGCTTCCTTTACTCCTCTCTCAAACCACCTATCGTCTCTGTTCAGAATGAGTACACTGTCATCTTCAAAAGTGTGTCCCTTGTCCTTCAGGTGTAAGTGGACTGCAGAGTCTTGTTGTGCCATACACTTGTGTAATTGTTAAGCTTCCCCAATGTAAAGGTCTGGACAGTCCTCACAGTGGACTGCATAAACAATGACACTAAGCTTCTGTAAGAGTGTCTTGTCTTTTGGATGAGCCCATTTCTGTCTTGTTCACAGCGTTAATGCATCTGGTGAAACGTTCTGCTTGCTGCGAGAGATTTTTGATCCATCTGAAACTGTGACTTGGTGTTGTTCCAAGATTGGGATTCAATGCTCTGGTTTCCACTTCCTCCATGCGTATGATGGTGGCAATAGGTGAAGAGCCCATGGCGCATCGTGTATCCCCAGCTGCAGTTTATCAGCCTGACCCTCCCATATTCCAGTCGGAATTAACAAAACTCCTGGGATGAGAAGCAAAACTCTTTCAAGAAACCAAAGTGGTCCATAATTCAAACCCCTTTGTACTCCAATGTACAACATTTTAGAACCTGTGATTGATACATCGAGTGAATTAGTGTCTAAAAAATTCTGGTTTCCTGTGCTTTATTCCTGGCTAAACTAGGCAGTTGGGTCTAGTGGTTTAAACTCTTCAACAGAAAACGCAGCTCAGATATTTACTTTGTGCACACGGTCGAGATTCAAGGCACCCTCACAGCCAATCAGCTGTCTTCTTTCTGTTGCATGACAGCACTGAGCTTCAGAGGGTTATATTTTCATCTGATACACCAAAGTTCATGAAATATTTATAAAAGCTTATGGTCCTGGAGGCTAAAATCTCCTCTGATGTTTAATTTTTGTTAAACCAGGCTAACCTCTGACTGGTTGTTAGCTCCTCCTGCTTGGCTTTACTTCTGACAAGCAACAGATGATTAAAAAGTGAATTTCATCCAGTCAATGTTAAGGAGTTGGTGGTGTGCACGAGTCTCTCTTCATATGATGTGTCTGTTCTAGTATGAAGCAACATTTGGCTGTAATCACTTTCACATTCCATGCACATAAAAAACATACATTCTTCTTCAAAAACACACTCCTCCTACGCAGAGAGTGTGTGTGGAGGTAAGGTGCTTCCTTCCTCAGGGTGGGTGCCATGTCTTGTCAGACGGGGTTAGCTCCCTGCCAGCTGATGAGCCAATCGAGCCTTTGAAGCACTTCCAGGGGCCTGTAGATTACGTGCCTGGGTTGCCAGGTTCTGCTACCCCCTCATTAATGCAGCAGGGGCATCCACCTAACTTGTTCCTCTCGGTCACTCTGGCCATCTTGGCCTGGCCTTGAACGGTCTCTGCTCAGCCAAGCAGAAGAAGCACGTTCTAACTCTAAATGACTGAAAAGAGCAGCACCAAGTGTTGACTCGAGATTTTCTGTTAATGAAATAATGGAATCAAGGTAACGGGTAAAAACATATTTTAGGGGTTAATATATTTTTCGCTAATCGGAGGTGTTAGCCCATTTTTAAACAAGACTGGAAATATGTGTGGTTTGGGGGGGGGGGGGGGGTCACTCCCTCTTGTCTGGGAAAGTTTTGCCGTCAACGATACATAAAGTGTATTTTGTTGAACATACACTTTAATGCCGGTGTCAAAAGGTGAGGTCTTGACTGACCAATTGAACATCTTATTTGTTTTTTAGTTTCACCAAAGTTAGTTTTGTAGCTTTTGACCAACTAAAGCCGGGCGTACACTGTGTGACTTTTTCACTTTTTTGAGCCGATTTTCCACTCCTGCGAGAATCCACAAGATCGGGGCGAGTTTTGCGCTGAGCGTCGTGTAGTGTA
Source organism: Nothobranchius furzeri (assembly GCF_043380555.1). Taxonomy (NCBI): domain Eukaryota; kingdom Metazoa; phylum Chordata; class Actinopteri; order Cyprinodontiformes; family Nothobranchiidae; genus Nothobranchius; species Nothobranchius furzeri. Next base: position 21,116,249 of record NC_091742.1, read on the forward strand.
CAGGGGGTTGCGAGACGCGATTAACACCACGTGACCAGCTGCCGATCAGCAATCGTGAGCTCGCACAGACTTCTAGCGTGTTTGATATTTTACTCGTCCCTCGTGAGAGTATCGCACTGTTGAAGCGGCGCTGCGAGCAGCTGCAACCCAAAAAGTACCGGAACTGCTCACGGTGCATGCGCGATCCTGCATCAACACCGCTCACCTGCTACTTCCCTAATAACACACGTTGTTCGTTTTTATTTCTACACGTTTTTTTCTCACAAAGATTGTCAAGAAAGCTTGTTTGTCGTGTTCATGTCAAATTAAACTGATCACAAAACACAGATTTACTTTCTTTATTTCGTTTTCCTCATCCAACCCCCATAAATCCCTGTGTGTCCCCCTGCAGCACTCCAGAAGGACAACAGGCAAGACAAAAAAGTCTGACGTGTTGTGTAAAAACTGCTATTTTTAGCATATTTTTTAGGGCCGACGTGTTGCTACCAGACGTGCAGAGTAAGCAGTCAGGTCGCATCCGAGAACTGGGTCGTACAGTGTGAGCACATGACTCGTGAGATCTGCCCTGCGAGGAAGTCGTACAGTTTGAGCTGAAGCTGAGTGCTACGAGTGAAAAAGTCGCACAGTGTCCGCCCAGCTTAAGAGCTCGTTTGTGTCTTATTTTGTGCGTCTGATCGGATCCTCAATTCCCCCTTGATTCTATGCAGCATTAATCAATCTTTTTACACAAAGCAAAAGGAACCATTACCAGCTTAGTCTAATTACCGGTAATAATCACATCCTGTTGTGTGTGTGATCATCAGGCCTTGTGTGCTGTGCTGGATCAGGAGTCTGTGAGGACACTGAGGACTGGTTTAAATCGCTCACCGATTGATTGTTCTGTCAACAACTTCAGCAGCAGCGAGAGAGAATCCCTGCTTATTTATGGACACTTCAGCAGACATTTACGCACCACCGAGTCTGACTGCTGTCGCACATTTTGTGTCTGGGAAAGTGATGCATCCCTCTCCTGTCTCCTTTGCTTGCCGTCATCACTCTTGCAGGGTCAGCGGACGTCTTCTCACACCCGCTGGCCTGTGCGAAGGACTAAAAATATGCCTGTATATACACATTCATTATGTGCATTTCTACGGTGGGATTTTAGAGTGTGAGAGCAGCGAAAGCTATTAGCAATAATATATTAGTTATGGGTTCGAGTACGAAACATGTTCCACATAGGATGAGGTGAGTGACTTGCCTCACATGTTTTAAATCCTTTGATTAGGCTAGAAGAGCAGCGATCAGGCAGCCAGTTTGGTTAAATCTCATGAAATCAAAGCTGTGGGCTTATATTTGCCCCACATTCTTAATTACAGTTCAAGTGTGAGTACGGTGGCTATTCACAGAGACCAAAACTGAAGGCATTACTGACATTCGGAGATGGATTAGTCGTGGGCTATTGTTGGAGTGATGTAACTTGTGAAGGTGCTTGTACAAAATGTATATTTTATGTCTTATATGTCTGAAAGACAGGACAGGCACTCGTGCTGATTCAAGGATGTGATGCATCCCTCTAAAGCAGACAGCTGTTCTCTGCTTGCACGCAAGAGCAAAGTCTGATTACGTTATGGCTTCAAGGTCCCTTCTGTCTGCATACATCACTGTATCCTACTGCTTTAATACAGGATGGTTGGTTTTTACGACGTAACAAACCCTTTGACTTCTTTTCCCAACACGTGTAAGTGAAAATGTGAGCAAAAACTATAACTTAACCTATATTTCATCCTCCAAATACCAAGGTAACAGGTTCATTCAGAGCATTTAAGGAACTGATTCATATAATTTCATATTTTCCCATGCAACGGCTCACCTTCAAATGGATGATAAATGTTCCACTGAGGCTTCATTGCACTCCTTCACACTTTTATCACATTTTATCACCAGGAACTGACAACACTGGTTTACAATCTCTGGAGATGGCAGCAGCTTTTTATAGCTGCTATGTAGAAACAGTATATCTCAGTGTTCATGCATGCCTTCTTTTTACTTACTTCTGGTGGACACAGAACTACAGTATGACATAAGTGGATGCTGGCAATATTAGGACACATCAACACTTTGTTACCAAGTTGAAGCCACTGACTTGATGCAACGTTTTTTTTTTCAAGCAAAATTATTAACCCATCATCATCATCAACCTTTATTTATAAAGCACATTTAAACGGCGACAACACCAACCAAAGTGCAGTACAAGATCACCAAATACCAAAATAGATAAAACAAATAAAAACTATTAAATAAAAAACAGGAAAGCACAAGGGTTAAACAGTCTCAGCCGGGAAGGCCAGGGAATAGAACTATGCCTTCAAACGTACTTTAAAAGTGGGAAGGGAGGGAGCAAGCTGGACCATCGGGGGAGTTGGTTCCAAAGTTTAGGTGCACAAACTGAAAAAGCCTGTTCACCACGGGCCATATAGTGGGTAGGAGGGACAAACAGAAGGTGCTGGTCAGAGGACCTCGGGGTTCACGCCGGAACATAGGGACTCAAAAGAGGTGCCAAATAAGAGGGGGCCATTTCATGAATAGATTTGTAAACCAACAGGAGAATTTTGAACTTAATCCAAAACCGAACTGGAAGCCAGTGTAAATTTGCCAAAACAGGGGTGATATGCTGCCATCGGTCTATGCCCGTAAGAGACCTTGCGGCAGCATTCTGAACCCATTGGAGGTGTACCACTGAAGAGGAGGGAACACCATATAAAAGAGAACTGGCATAGTCCAGACGTGACGTTACAAAGGCATGAACAACTGACTGAAGATCTTTTTGTTCAGGACAGATTTTAGTTTGGCCAGCCGGCGAAGATGAAAGAAACAAGACCTGACTACCTGATTTATCTGTGCATTCATTTAAAAAAAAAAGTGGTCTGGTTTCAGTGGTCTCGTATGGGTTAATGCCTTGTGAGTCAATCTCTGGGGGAAAAAACTCTTGACCTCCTGTTTCAGGAAGTAGAAGTGAGTCGGTGAGGGGGAGCAGAAAACGGCAGGATTTAGAGTCCTACTCAGTATTATTTCCTGACTGCAACACGACTCTACCATTGACTCCATTTGTTTTGCAAAGTTGATGATTTATCCCCACAAATAACACAAGCCTGAAGGAGTTCTGCTGTGTGGTGGAGTTGCCAATGCTAATAGTTAGCTTCTACTAGCCTACATGTGCTCAGCTCTCTCCCGTACACTAATGCCCAGAACACACCAGCTGCAAAGCGCCGCAAAGCGGATCGCTCACAAAACTTGCATGCTGCTCGATGCTCCTCTGTTCACATCAGGCGAGAATTTTTGATGAGAATTTCTGCTCACGCCTACTGTTTTCCAAACCACCCACCCACCCTCCTGCCTTTGCTGTGTGTGTGTGTGTGTGTGTGTGTGTGTGTGTGTGTGTGTGTGTGTGTGTGTGTGTGTGTGTGTGTGTGTGTAACCAGTTTGCTCCGCTTATTGATATCAGAAAGTGCACTGAGCCAACACATTCTCACACCCAAAGCGTCAATATATGACGATTCGGGATGCCCCAGCGCGTCAGGAGACGACGATCAGGGACACATTGATGACGCACCGTCCCAGAGCGTCGGTATCCAACGCCGGTGGTGAGACGGACATTAGAACTACTTGTGAACTACTTAACCTTCCCCTCACCGCAGTCCTAACCTTAAGGTCACAGTTACTGACCTTTAGGTTAGGATTGGGGTGAGAGGAAGGTTAAATAGTCGAATAATGTCTGTGTGACCGCGGGTGTCAAACACTGACGCCAGTGGAACCACGTATCCCTGCATGTCCCTGACAGTCGTCTCCTGACGCGCTGGGGCGTCCCGAATCGTCATATATTGACGCTTTGGGTGTGAGAATGTGTTGCCTGATCCTGCTGCTGTTTTGTTGACAAGTTCCTCTCTAAACGGGTAAGTAAATAACCTAGTTTCTGTGGTAGTAGTACCTTTGAATTAAACGTATTTGTTTGTATTTACATTTATTAAATCCATCTTTTGCTGTAAAAACTGCATTTAAAATTATGGAAACTCTATGTCTGTCTGCAGGAGTGTGTGTGTGTGTGTGTGTCTTTATTCATCGTCATCTCTCTAGTCTGTTTAGATCACATTTATCAATTGCAGTGTTTTATTTAGAAAAAATTCTTTAATTTGTAAAATTTACCGACCTGCCTCTTCTGCTTTAGTTTGACTTCCTGCCAGAATTGACGCGGCTCACTCACGGCTCCCGACAAAATTTGAGCTCACGCCGAAACAATCGTTGCACGGCTCGAGCCTTCCTGGCTCTTCGCAGCTGATATGATTGAGAGCGTAGGTTAACAACTTCTAACAACATTAGAAGCACTCGTCATTCCACTGCACTTTGTCGCGCTTCCGTGTCTGATGTGTTCCGGGTGTAAGACAACAACAGCCTCCCTTGTTGCAAGCCAAGATGGAACAGTCCATAAATGCCCATTTTCAGTGTGACGTAGACCTGCGTGTCTTTTTCTGACCCAAACGTTTTCTACCAATGGTTACTGCAGGAAATAGGGGTAGAACACTATTTTCACATTCAGCCTGAATGTAAAAACTTGTCATTTTTAAAAAATAAGAAGTAAAAAAAAAAATTTCTCGGTGAACTTGATCTTTAATACTTTAACAGGTACTATTAAACACATTTAACTTTACATAATGACATACTGGATCCAGTCAACTAAAACGGTTTTACCAGAAACCCAACTGGTGAGCTAACATCTAGCCTGGGTGGAGTCAACATGAGGTAGAAACTACCAAAAAATCAAAAATATATTAGTTCATGAAAACACTGTTTTATAAACCTTTGCATCACAGTTCATTGATATTTGAGGTTTTCATTACAGCAGTAACCCATACCCTGAGCATTTTCATTTGTTAAAACTTTCCTTTTATGCATTTCCTTATATTTGGATCCATCCGTTCATCCATGCAAGAGCTGCATGTGTGTTTTCCTGTAAACATTGTGATTTTATCAACATGACATGCACAAACGCTTCACCAGGAGATGCTTATGAGCTGCCTGGCTTCACCTCCCTAAACCACAAACCACCGCAGTGTGTAAACAAACACCAGAGGGCATTGTGGGTAGAGAACGTCCTCCCACAGCCAACGGCCCTCTTTAACCTCATTCCTCTCCCCGTTACCACGGTTTCGCCACCGCCGAGCCCCAAAGAAACCTCGTTTGCATAAATCTGCATTCCTTTTTAAGCCTGTCTGACTGACTGCTGAGCTGGCAAAGGCTGTGCTTATGTAAGCAGAGCAGCGAGATGGTAAACAGAGGACGTTCCTTCCGTAAGTACAGCCCAGAATCCCCTCCTCTAAAATTCCCATCATCCTATGTGGGATCCTGATGCAAGCTGCAAACTGGGACTTTTTACATTGAATCCTGTGAAAACACTCCATTCCTTCCAGTGACATCATGCACTTTTCATTAGGTTTTCTCCAATAATAACAGTTTCATTTCAATGTAAATCAGATCCAGGAAGACAAAGCACGCCTCGACACGCAGCTCTGCTTTTTCATGCAAGTGGAGGCAGAATGTCTCCAGCTCCGGTGGTTTAGTTGACACACATTTGAGCATTACTTGTTTCCATAAGCAGGAGGACAAATCTCCCAGTGTGGATTAAACAATAAACATCACGCTCACATGTGGCATCTGGAGATTTACCAACTGCAGTGGAAATGGGATCCATGAGGAGCTATTAGCAGGGTAACTGCTTCAGAGATCTTAAATAAGAGCTGCCCAAATAGACAATTACCTTCTCTCAAACCACAGATAAAAAATCGTTTTGATGTTAGACCGGAGTTCTGCAGCTGCTCGCTCGCTCCGACAGCATCGCGGTGAAGCTGAACGAAGACGACAGCAGTTGTGATTTGCAGTCGTCAGGGAAAATAAAGTCGGTAGAAAGGAAACAGGAGGGAGACAAGAGTGATGCTCTGGAGGACATCAAAGAAATGAGAGAAGATGTGCAGACAGGAGAGATGCAGAACCAGCGTCTGACAAAATGTTCATGTTTTTATCTGGATGCATCTAAAAGTCAAACGCAGGGGAAAACAATCACCACCAATGTTATTCCCTTCGGTGGTCAAACAAAGACTCATGGGAGCTACTGTATAGGAGCCAAACACATGAAAATGTTAGATTGTAAAGAATTAGACCGTGAAAACGATCTGTCAAAGCAGAGAGATCGTGGAAATGTCACTTTAACGTATTTTAGAAAACAATGCTGCCAATTTGCCACAATACTGAGGCGGCATCAGGGAGCCTTAGATCGGTCATGTCATGAGTGGTCAGACCATGGCGGTAACGTGGCACAATTGTGTCCTTTTTACAAAATATTACGTGATGGCGGTATGAAAGGGGTATGGGGGTGGTCTCTGCACTGCTGCGGATTTCTGTTTAACTTGGACATAACTTGCTTTTTATTGCGATCGAAACAGCGCTCAAAATGTGTTTTTGACAAGCCGCTTAAAGGAGGCGGTCACACAGTCCTCGTGAGCTTTCTGGTGATCTGAGCTCCAGCTGTAACAGAGAGAAGCTCTTGGAGCTCTGGAGCTCTCCAGTTTACCATCTCAGCCGGTTCTGTTTACAAAAGTAAAAGTTACGGATCGTGTTTACTTTCAATTTCAATAGTTGCCGGCCAGAGCTCAGCAGTAACTCCCTACGTGATCATGACACCACCCTCGTCAGTAACATCACTACCAAATGTGGCGGCAAGAATGCCGCTAAAGTCCCACATCGCCACGCTGCCACAGCGTGTTCATAAGACACGGTGGCGGTAGTGTTATGCTGATTTGCCAGCATGGTTGAGAGCACACAGCGTGTCCAAGGACTGCTTCCACCCAATGACCACATGGATCACACGTCAAAACATGATCAGCAAAAATGTGTGTTTTATTAAAAGCATTAACAAAGAAACAAATGAATGAATGAATGAATGAATGAATGAATAAACGGGGAAAAACGAAATACGAATTGGGAAAACTAAACTCAAACTGATTTTGGGGAGGCTCTTTTTGCATTAAAACTAATTCTAGCTCAGAAATTTAATTATTAAAATGAAAACACTTAATAAGCTATAAGAAGCTTTGGCTTCATCCCTCTTCCTTTTCAAACATTGTAGAATTTATATGGATACGCACCTTTAAGGATTGTTCTGTTTGTTTGATTGTATATGTTCAGATAAACAATAAATACATAAAATATATTGTTACAATTACAGATGTAGTCAATACAGGGAAAAAATGTCTATTTTTTTTTTTGCTCCATATTTTCCAGCTTCAACATCCAAGCCGTCAAAACCAGCATGGGAATTCTGACAAATAGTTATTTCTAGCTGTTCATATTAAGACAGTTCAAAGCCATTAAGATGATTATGCTAAATTAACTCTATTATAGAAGAATAATTGCGATGAAGTGGTTATGTAATAACCATTACATGCCTGATTATAATTCATTTCAACATTAAGCAGAAAGTTCAGAGAGGTCAAGACAAATAGAGTTATGTCCTGGCAGGATGAGTGTTCTGAATAAATTCAATCAAAACAGCGTAAATCTGCTCCAAACACATGACACTGATTAGTTATAGCAGTAAACAGCTTCATCAAGCTGTCTTGTTCCTAACATCAATCCTATTAGCACCCGTTAAAGGATGATGACATGTACGACCCCAGTCAGCTTTAAATTGTAGGTTATTAAAATTGATAGGATGCTAAAATTCTTGTTGACTTCATTTATTTAACGTCAGGCAGCACGTGGGGAGATCTAAAACAACATTTGGTGGTAATGAAATGCTAATGTAGAGCTGCAGCGTTCTATCCTTTAATAGGCCTAAACCCTGTGTCTGAATAGCCATTAGGTTTATTAGTGTAACTGGTACTGCAGCATCATTCAGACTACCCACACACACACACACATGAACAAATTCTATTACTGTAGGTTTTGTGGCCAGATGGTTAACCTGCCCTCAATCAAAATGATGAAGACCATCGTGGGACTCTGTGTGTACATGCAGAACCACGCTCACACAACTCGTAAAGTCTAATGGAAACCGGTAATTTTATGAGACAGGGCCTCCTTGTTACCTCAGTCAGCCAATGCATTCCCGTTTGATGATGCGTGGCCAACACTTATACAGCGAGGGATTGGATACATCCTCCGATGGGACAGAATCAGACGCCATATTCCAAGTAGATATTTTTCATCTGGTGTTGTGTTCAATGTCTTGCCTAAGAACATTTTGACACATGATGTGGAAGCAGAGATCAAAACCTTCTGATCTGCAGTCAACTACCATTACGTAATTAAGACATCAACCAAGATGATAAATATCTAAAACTGGATGTAAAACAGGACGTAGAAATGAGAGAAGTGGGCGGGGGGGGGCAAAGATTTGGGGCCGCACTCCATAATATTCATGATATGCAAAGATCTTGCCTCTGATTGGCTGATGACAATGCTACTTTTCTGCTGCCTCTTTTCCCAATTTTTTCTTTGGGTAAAAAATTTCAATGTTGACATTTTGTCTCCACATAAAACACAAGCACCAGCTTGTTCCGCCATATTGTGGAACTGCTAATGCTAATGGTTAGCTTCTACTAGTTGAGATAAGCACTGCACTCACCTTTCACAGTTTCAAGCCAAAATGGGGGGTGCCAAAAATGCTAATTTTACAGACCTGAGACTTTCCCCATCTATTTTCATCAGTGTCTAATGTAGAAAAAGGGGGTTGAAGACTATTTCCATGTTCAGCAAGTGAAGAGTGACCAAACGTATTTCCAAAAGAACAGGTATTACATGGTTTCTCAGGGAACCTCACCTTTAAAAAAACGTAGCATACTGGAATCAATCTGGATCGTAAATTCCATATTGGAAAAATGTGTCAAAAATGAATTTAAAAAAGCATGTGGATAACTGTTTTTCACTTCACTGATCAGTCACATGAACTAAACGTGAACAAACAGAGCTACTATAAAAGCTGAGAAGAGCTGCTATGAGAGCCTGGACGTCCAAAGAGAAGATCCATGTAAACTTACATTTTTTTAAAGAAAAATAACCAATTGGAAACATTAAATGCTAAATTTTGGCTTCACTTTTAAACAATTGCAGTAAACGTTCCACATTTCTCAAAATAATTTGATTCATACACATTATAGGTTGTTTAAAATGTTCCTGAGATATCAGTGGGGGCCAAATAAGCACCTGCCTTAAAAATTAAAAACAGTTTTTAACCAAGTATCTGTGAAGCTATCAGATTTAAACCAGTACTTTTATTGTTCTCATTAGAAAAACAGAACCAGGCCACCAGTCAAAATAAAAGTTCATCCTAATAACTACTGCTGGGTCACACGCAGCTCTGGATCTATTGTGGTATGTGGAGCCAGCTGGCCTTTGGGAGTCGCTGCGTCAGCTCTCATTAGAAGTGACTGTCATGGATCAGACCAAGGCAGCCATCAGCAGGTTGTCCCTCGGTTCCATTGGGTCCAACTAGCCAATAAACAGTGAGCTCAACTGTGTCAATCAATCACCACCAGTGCAGAGTTAAATACATGGTCATTGATGAGAGCATAGTGTGAAATAAGGGAAACAAAGGGTATGCTAACGCTAATTCTGCTCTCCTTACAATTGAATTTTGTTAAAGTATGATTTGAAAGGCATGAGATGAATAAGATGTGGCTGGATCTAAATAAGCTCTTAGCATTTTTTTTATGAAAGGTTATCAAACCTTTAGTCATCTTACTGTAAAAGCTCCAAATTAGTATGTAACAACATATGCTGACTTTTTGTTTGCCACTGATTTTTTTCTGGATTAGAAAAAAGAAGCGTTTTCTACTCAGGGAAGCTTTTCGGCTCACAGCGCTGGCGTAGTTCCTGTGCTAAACTTGTTCAGGTTTCCTCCCCCAGGTTTGTTCCCTGGCCTAATTTTTGCACCTGTAAAAAAAACTCACGCTGTAGGTGTGAATTTGTTACGCTCCTAGTCAGTGCTTCGACCCTGTGACAGAACAGTGTCCTGGCAGAGTGCTTCTGGGAATGGTTCCAGCATCTCTAAAAGCATGCAATGCAAAGAATATTGGATCGACTGCTTGGTTTCATGAGTAGTAGGGCTGTAGCGAAGCTTCGATGACGTCGACGGCTCGATTCTAAAAATTCGTCGACGTCAGATCCGGTAGTCGACGCACCGCGCCCACTTGTTGCATCCCCAGGAGTTTGTAAATAGAGGTGGAATCTGCCTGTTTTTCCTCTAGTTCGCCCTCTTCTCCGCCTTCACTAACATCTCAGCCAAATACCGAAGACCCGGAACAAAGTCCATCCGCTACTAGGTTCCTTTCCTGTTTTGCCCGCCTTCGTTTCCCGGCAACGGACAACAACTTCCGGGGTCAAATGCGCTGCTCCGTCTCTATAGCAGATGTAGAAAATCACCGGGAGCGTTTCTCCCTTCATAAAGGAGCTTCTTTCAGACATTAGGAGAGCTGTTTTGGTGGTAGCAGTCTCTCCTCCGAGCTGGTCTGTTTGCTGCTGGGTGTTTTTGGTTTATTTAAACTTGGCAACTTAACGTTGGTAAAGCTACTGTTGGCATTTTCGCTAACAGCTTCTTGCGTTTGGATAAGCTGTTACGTTTTGGTTTAGAGTTCATCTTTTTTCAATCCAATCCAATCCAATTTTATTTATAAAGCGCATTCACAAGGCATTACAACCAAACAAGGCGCTGTACACTAGAAATGTTGGTTAATTAAACAAGCGATATTTAAACATGTTGAACACATATAAAAAATAATAATTTGTGGTACAAATTAATAAATGTCTAAATGTAATAAAATCTCCCTTTTGTTACATTTAGAGTGTTTTGGGTTTTCGGTTTAGTTTAAAATATCACCTTGAGGTTGGTTTAACCGCCCAGTTTAGAGTTTGGAACTTTGGAGATTCTTATTTTGGTCCAAAACCCTGTAATCTTTGCACAGTGGGACATCCCTAGTTATCTGTACTTTTGTTTTAATTCCCCACAGGCAGAATTAGTTTTATTACTCCCAACCTGTGGATGGAAAGATTTGGTTTTTTGTAGTTGTAAATAAACCCGATCATCATTTTAACTTTTAAATCCCACATTATTGTCCCTTCCTTTTTGCACACGAGCCAAACTCCCCAGGAAGTGTCGTAACACCACTCGCCTCACGCACATAAGTGACCAAAACAAAGCAGCATGGAGACACGCCGTCTCCAACCACCTCTCAGGCAGCAGCCTGCACTCCCAAGTTCTACACGTCACCAGAACATAACCAACCAACACAATAAAAGCAGTGTTATACAAAATGGGAGGCCTGTAGTGTTTATTCTCTTACAGTAACAATTAATCAATTTTTTGGAGGAATTTATTAGAGATTTTTTGGTTTTTATTAACTGTGCAATAGAAAAATAATCATTAGATTAATTGTATAAATAGTCATTAGAATAGTCGACTATTCGATAAAATAATCGTCAGAATAATCGTTTTAAAAATAATCGTTTACCCCCAGCCCTAATGAGTAGTGTTGAGAAAGTCACCGAAATGCCAGAAAAGTCTGCTTACAAACACCTAAATGCGACTCAATATGAAGCTCACTGCTAAGTAGCACTCTTATTACTATTGATCATTTGTATTTTCTTCCACAATTTTTAACAACTAATACAAATAAATACAAATAATCCATCAGAAAATGCAGCTTTATCAGGAATAGTGGATCCTGAATTTTGGTAATAATGTACAATACAGTGTTGACAAATTTAGCAAAAACTGCTAAATTAACAAAAAAAATAAATTATTTATTTATTTATTTATTTATTTAACTTATGTTTTTCAGGAGGATAAACTGCTTGAGATGTAACATCTCGTTTTCGAGCAGGTCCTCCTACAACACAACCAATAACAAATAAGGTGGCAGAGTTAGAAAGTTATAACAGACTTAAAAAAAAGAAGGAAAGTAAATAATAGTAAAATTAACGATATGTATAAATATATATATACACACGTAAATATAAACACATAAGCATGGATACATAGATACCCACACGTGTACATACGTACATACATACCTATATACAAAATTAAATTAAATAAAACTGCTGTGAGGCACTCAAAGAGAAATAAGGGCAAGAAATTACATTGTAAATAAACCTAAAGTGAAGAAATATCCCAATTGAATACAAAGTAATAAATAAAAAAAGGATTTTGACTATCACATTTAAAATGTTCTGATTTTGGTAGAATATACCTCAGACTTATCAACTTATCCCTATTTATCAACAGCGCAAAACGTTTTACTCACGAGCTTCAATGCTTGGCCAAGTCTCGGCCATGGAACGGTATGGCGTCAGATGGGTGCCAAAACAGTTGAACGGTCATAATTGTAAAAGATATCACTGGAATAAAAAAAACATATAAATTATCTGATGTTCTTGCCTAGATTCGAACCCGGATCCTCCAAGTGAAAGTCATCGGCTCTACCAGCTGAGCTATAACAGTACTTCCTAAAGTTTGAATCAGATTTGTTCTTACCGTACCCTCATTGTGCTCCACGAGGAAACCAATGGGCCAATGAGGTAGAGGGTAAGGAGCGGAAAAAAACTTACCAATCAGAGGACAGAAAAGATCAGCCACAAGGCCACGCCTCCAGAGTGACAAAACTCCGTACAGCCGAGCGAGCAGAATCTGAAACCGAGCGCGCAGAAAGGCTGCTGCACTCATGTTTTCCTCCGCCTTGTGCTCGTTGGCCAACATGCGCACGCAAGTTTGTCACTTGTGCACATCCGTGTGCGCTCACAGACACAGTTTGCTCCCTCTCAGTGTACAAATGACCTCTTGCCATGTATTTTTTCACTCAAGAGTGAGAGGTTCTAACTTCCACGCGCGATGTGGACACACGGGGTTTGGCACCTATCTGACGCCATAGCACGGCTTCTTTGCTGGACTCGCAAGATCACACAATAAATGATAAATGACCCACACTTTTATAGCACCTCTCAGGCGCTACACTAGTGTATCATTCATCCATTCACACACTGATGGTGATGAGATACGATGTAGCCACAGCTGCCCTGGGGCGCACTGACAGAGGTGAGGCTGCCGTGCACAGGCGCTACCGGTCCCTCCGACCACCACCAGCAGGCAAGGTGGGTTAAGAGTCTTGCCCAAGGACAAAATCGCTCTGTCCGGAGACGGGATCGAACCTGCAACCTTCCGATTACTGGACAACCCGCTCAACCTGTTGAGCTACTGCTGCCCTTTTATGGATTCTATTTAAAGCAGTGACGTTCCACACCTCTGATGCAACCATTGTGAAACAGGGGTAACTTCAAAGCTGTTTCAACATCCCACAAATGTTCGTAACCAAACTTGTTATCCTCACAAATTTCAAACTTACTGTTTATACATTAAAACACGGGCCATTTTAATTTTCTTTCATCTAGTTCATCATAGACTCAGGATATGTGGTTTTCTCTAAAATCCCTTCGGAGTTCAGTGCGTGCACTCTCAAACTCCCATTTCCTGCTGTAATGGATCAAAACTGGAAGTGAAGGGTCTATTTGACTTGTCCGATCTCCTGCATGTCATACTTTAGACACACAAGAACGTAAACGTGTGACCTTGGAACCCTTCTTCCACTTTTTTTCAATATATAGTAACGTTTTGTGTTGTGACTTTATAAGTTCTGTGTTTCTGGTTACATGTCTTCCTTTATGCTGCCATTTCCCTAATGTGCCCCTGGTGGTTACGGTGATGACCCTTATATGCGGTGGTTCCCGCGGAGACCCTAATGAGCCGCTGGCAGCAGTTTAAACACTTTAATATCTCCGACTTTCACCTTGTTTTTTTGTCCACATGTGGAATCACTTGAAGCCGCTCAGCAGAAAGGAATTATTCAGACTCAGACTTACGTAGCCAACTCAAGTGTTTTTATTACAAGATAATGGCAAGACTTTCCACCCGCTCCAACTCTCATCCAAGTTCCTGTCATCACTTACACACACACACACACACACACACACGCTTCATAACGAATCGACTTTCCCCAGAAATGTAACGGTCCCACCCAGCAGCTATTAACATCTACAGCATTGCAACAGTCAAATATTTTACAGTGACAGATTGTAATTCATGGAAAAGAAATAGAAGGATTGTAAATGAGTCAAGCTCCGACCACCGCTGAGACATTTATTGGTAGCAGTGCATCTGAACAGCCGGACGCACTTCAAGCTGCATCAGTGTTGACATACGCTCATTTTTGGTTGTGTTGCTTTTATATGGATCAGGTTACAGACGGGAATGCAGAAAGAAAGTAAATAATATGGAATCTCAGATGTCCGCAGGTACAGATTGCTATAGATATTTCTCAGAAAACAACAAAAAGGGTTAGACTAACTCACTCAGAAGGGTGCACTGCTCGGTGCTGCAGTCCGTCTTGGCTTTGCAGACTTTTTATGTTTTTTAATAAGGTTTTTTTTTAAACGTTATCCTCCTCTCTCTCTCAGATCTCAAGAGTATCTTATTCCCCCTTTCATCTTTTTTTTAAGTTATTTCTAACCAATCCTCTCTGCTTGAGCCCTTAGATCTCCTGCTGACCCTCCGTAACCCCAAACCTCTACCATTCCTTCCAATACTACCTCATCCTCAAACATATTTCTCAACTTTAAGACTTTCTGTGATTTTCCTGACAGCGACCAGAGTGGGTTCCTCTAAAATCCTCCTCCGTCAGCCTTTCTACCCGCCTGAGGAATTGCACTGGCCCAGCTGTGTAATTACAACACGAATGAACTGCAAGAGGCTGCTTTTACTTCAGTTATCTCGTTCAGTATTTTCCAAACAGTCAATTATTAACTTCCGTATGGAAACCGCTCACTTTATACCTTCATCTTTGTTTCAGCCTGGATCTAGACCGGAGGATCACAGCGGCTTTAGCATACGGTGCATTTCCCATCCACCATTATTGTTTGTAGAGCATGTGCTGACTACAGGAAGGCCCTACAGGTACACTTCACACATTCCTCTTTGAAGTAGCAGGGAAAGCAGCATCTATCCACATTCCTCCTAGACAAGATTCAACTTGTTTAGAAGCTTCTTAAAGAAAAACAACGACATCGTCAAGAGAAACTAGTCAAAAGCAGGCTGAGAGGGGGCAGACAAGGAGCGAGAAGCAAACCAAGGTGCCTCTCACTGGTGAAAGCTCACAGCCCATAATGATGAAAAAAGGGCAGAGTATCCTAGCAACAAGCAGGAAGGGGAATGCTGCTTACTCTGCAGTGTCCTCTGTTGCACTTGGATCTAAAACCTTGCATCTGTACTGAAGTTCTGCTCAGCAAATCTGTGAGACAGCTTTCCCAACCTACAGGACACTGCAATAGGGACATTTTCATCAAGTGCAAAAAGCATTTACTAGATATTGTATAGGGTTTAAGAGTGTGCCTCGGCTTTTACGGCACCTATCATACGCAGGGCTACGTGCCATGTGTTTAAAAGAGTGGTGGGCAGAGATGTAGCACGGGATCGCGCTTTCCAAATCCTTTTAAGCCATCCTCTTGAAACCTTCTGCCATGTTGTGCAGAGAGCCAGAGCCGAGCTACAACATCAGTGGTTTAATCTCCTTACATCTTTTGTTGACTGAGAGGAGATTTAGTAAGATGGAGAGCATACATGGTCGAAGATAACACAGTGAAACATCTCCCAAATGTGTCCTTACGGCTGGCTTCTCTTATCCACTCATGATCGTAATTACAAAACAGTGATGGGGTTTATGGAGACAGCCAAGGGGCAATGCTGGATTTATCAAGAGAAACTTCTTCAGAATCATTTTCATGTGTAGTGTGTCTGCAAGAGTCTTCACTCGACAGTCAGAAAGTAAAATTTACACCACGGCAGACCGTTGATTTAGGAATCTCCAGCAAATTTGATGTTCAAACTAAAAGTATGATTCCACCGAATGATTGTAGGTCAAATATTCGCTAAGGGAATGCGTATCGCCCTTTCATGACAGTGTTAAACAATTTTTTGTTGACAAATTAGAGAGTTAAAGTAGCTTTGATTGAAAATATTGTTACAGGTGATTTGTTAGCTCTCACAAGTATCAGTTACTATCCCACAGACTTGTGGCTCAATATCAGTACAAGTGACACAGTTTTAACCATCTTTGTGATTTGCAAAGCCAAGTGGCTGTGGCAGCCATCTTGGATTGCATTTAACCTGACCGTTAATCAGTTGTAGATGTACGTCCAGTAATTACTTCCTAAAAGCTTCATCCAAAGCACTTTAGAGCTGCAGTTCTTCAAGTGGCCACATGAGGCACGCAACTTAAGTAGTGGTATCCATCCATCCATCCATTTTCTGAACCCGCTTTGTCCGAACCCGCTTTGTCCACGTAGGGTCGCGGGGGGGCTGGTGCCTATCTCTAGCCGTCAACGGGCAATCAGGCGGGGTACACCCTGGACAGAGAGCCAGTCCATCGCAGGGCAACACAGAGACACACAGGACAAACAATCATACACACACACACACGCACAGACCAATCAACCTAACAGTCATGTTTTTGGACTGTGGGAGGAAGCCGGAGTACCCGGAGAGAACCACGCATGCACAGGGAGAACATGCAAACTCCATGCAGAAAGATCCCAGGCCAGGAAGCGAACCCAGGACCTTCTTGCTGCAAGGCAACAGTTCTAACCACTGCACCACTGCGCAGCCCTAAAATAGTAGTAAGTCTTCACAATATGGATTCCCTTATGAACGATACTTAGGCCATTGTTAAGCATAAATAAATAAAGGATTCCTTTATTAACGTTCCCGATATTGTTAACCCTCAGGTTAGGACAAAGAGCTGGGGGGGGGGTCTGCTTAATAATGCATCACTTAAAAATAACATTAATATTAAGCAGGTTTTACTACTTTATGTTATAGATTATTAACAATTAGTAATAACATTAATAAAGAGATCCTTATTGTAAGGTGTTACCAAAATAGTTTTACATGATTCTGAGGAAAATTTCCCATTTATGCACTAAAGTGTAACTGAAAGGCCAAATCGGATATCTGGACAAGAACACTGAAAACTTTAACTAAACTTACCGTAGCTATTTCTGAATGCAGCGTGTTCAAACTTTTTAAGCAGAAGGCCAAAATCATCAAGTTAAAAATCCTTGCTTGCCAAAAAATGTGATTATTGTATTTTTAAAAAGATTCAAATGTTATTTTACTGTGAACTTTTTAATTTGTGACGCTCAAAAATAGGCATCATTTTAGTCAAAGAAAAAAAATCAGAGCATAAAAATGTTAAATGTTAGTGTAACAACAGTCTGCTGAAGACAGTCTGGTCTAGAAAAACTATTAAGGGCCCTACAAAATAACTCTGAGGGTCATAAATGGCCCACGAGCCGCACTTTGAACATGCCTGCCTTGGAAAAGATTTAAAAATAAATAAAACCTAAACAGTGGTTCCTTTAATACCCTGTTAATGAGCCTATGCCCCAACAATTAAATGATTTACTGAGGAGCATTTTATGAGTGAAATTATAAATGACTCACCTGCTTAGGGTGTGTTGAGACTAAAGGTTCTGCAAACTTAAGGGCATGGTACATTCAATGACCTGTTTGCACCAATAAGATCTTGGTGTTCTTTGATTTTTATTTCGATGCATCTTTTACGTTTCCTGGCTTTATTAAGTAAAGATGAGTGAGTATGAGGACTGCTGTAAAGACTGACACTAGTGACTCGATGCAATTTGCTGTGTTCCTTAGGAAACTTTTTACTGATTGGCAATATGAACTGTATGGGAATGTTTACTGTGTGAAGTGCCTTGAGACGACTCTTGTCGTGATTTGGTGCTATATAAATAAAGCTGAATTGAATTGAATTAAGTATGATTGAGTCAGATTTTAAATATGTTTCAAAACTGCTAAATTAAATCATATGAAAAACAGTTTTTACTATTATGAGACCGGAAGATGAAGATTTAAACTAAAAAAAATATATATGCAGACATGTTTTGTTTTTACGAAGAAACATTGAAATGCAAGTTATTCTATAAGTTCAATGTATCAGTAGTAAAAGTTGTATAATTATTGTTATAGGTGTTTTGCTCTGCCAGTTTAGGCTTATTATGTTGTCTTTAATGCAAGTAAACGTAAGTACTTTGAGTTAAGTGTTAACTTGTCTGCTGCATTGCAAACCAGCGCATGAGTCAAAAATGTGCTGATTCTGAACTCTCCCATGAGCAGCAGATGAGTGAAAATCAGAACCAAAGGAGCTGAAAAGGAGAATAATTGGCTGTCAAGAGTGTCAACTTTTCCCAGCGTGTAAGGGAGATGAATAACCGGCTCCAGTCTATGCAAAGAAGTTAGAGGGCCATCTGGACTGAAACTGGCTGCATTGAGAGACATTTCTTCTCTTACAGTCATTTAGCATCAAGAAAGTCCAAAACCAACGTCAACATTTCATTCATCAATCTTTTAATTATTCTCTTTAGACTTTTTGTGGTGTGACATCTGCCAAACCCAAACCCAAAGTAGACGACATTTAAGAGGATGGGAAAGAGATGAGGGAAGACCTTTTTACTGTTAAATCCCTGATGGTTAATAACCATTAAAGCCATCACAAAGACCTTCCAGATCCAGCATGAAATATACAAAAAAGATTAGATGATAAAGAGCTTTTGTGTTTGTATCCCACTTCCTCTGCTGCCAGTATCCATTGGGCCAAACAGACCGATTTCCCGTAAACTTGTATTTTCATGCGATTATCAGCTTTCACAGACAGGCCTAATGATCATAATATTAAAATCTAAATTATGCTTTTTGGCTTGGTTTGAATAAATAAGGACTTTGATCTGCCTTGAAAATCAGAAGCCATGTGTCATGATGTCATGATGGGTGGAATTTTACATCTCCTTATCAGGAGACCCTTCCAATTAAAGGTTGGGAACAAAACTAAAATCCATTTACTAACCTTATGTAGAATAGCAGAAGAGAGGCAGAAACCTTGCATAAATGCATTTTAGACTTATTCCAGAACATTGTGTTTCCACATTCATCTCACACAGAATTCCGTGTGATTGTCATCCAAAAGTAAGAGCCTCCTTCCAAAGTAGGAGTAACAAGTTGAGAGAAATGTCTGCCTCCAGCCCCTTAACCACAACACAGAAATGTTTAGTTGTACAGACCAGCCTGCAGGAGGAAATTGGTCTGCAGAACTGCGAAGAAAGGTTACCTGAAACCATCCAAACGGGGGAAAATAAACATTCCAAGAGGATGGAGCAACAATGCTGTAGACTGTAAAATTCATTCCAGATGCTTCAACCAGCAGTCAGAACTCCAAACTATATCTTCTATTATAGTGGCTCATGGCCGAGCTCACATTGTTTTGCATGTGCTGTAAAGAAATTCTGTTCATGTCTTTCAAAATGTTTTTTTCACAATCGATTTAGCAAAAACGCAACACAAGCACTTTATTTTCTGACGTCTTGAGGCAGCCACCGGAACATTTTCAAGTTCAAGAAAACAATCAATACTTGTTAGACTGCAGGTTGGACGAAGGTGACAAGACCTCCGCTGACTCCAGCCACCAATGTCACAGAGACCCAAACCGAAGAGCTGACAGGCAGAAAATCCAGATGAACGCCGCGTTCCTCCCAGGACCCAAAAAGGAGCTGATGTGTTCCATCTATGAGCTGCTGACTTGAGGCAACCCAGGACTTTTCTGCTGTTGAAGGTCACCGTTTGTGTTGTGTAGACAGAATCGAACTGCTGATGATGACTTTTTATGGTGCCGCCCCAGATGGCGTTTGTCACCATGCCACCTGAATCCATTTACTCTTCAACTCCCTACTGTGCATCCTAATCAGATATTCGGATCTATTGCAATCTGACATGAGGCGTAGATCAATACAGCTATGCAAGGGGTGCACTACTTCTTAATAAAATCTGTTTAAGGCCGACTGCAAACAGGGAACTAACATGGGACACTTTCCCGTTCGGAAATATGGAAAACTTCACAATAAAACGTGTTCTAAAATGTATCGATTTCATTTCTTGAATTGATTCTTTAAAAATTATTTCAGGTCAATCAAACGATAGACATGGACATTAATGTTGAAAACGCAATCTCTTTTCATTTCTGAAAGAAAAAATGCTTTTAAATTGTAATTAAATTCAAAACAGTAAAAATAAAAGAATCCCTGGCAAAACAGATCTAAAAGTACAGTACTACTTCTTTGATATTGGTATTGCCTTTAAATATTAATAATAATATAAATAACAGTGTTAATGAAAATGTTTGAGCAATACCAAACAGGCAGATGTGGGAGAGGATCACACGGGACATTTTAGAAGCACGTAGGACAATATCCTCATGTGCTTCAGGTTTGCTTCTATAACAGTGTCTTTGTTTTGACGTGTGACATTTACATAATTTACATATTCTATGTGATTTTCTGCTAAATGCAAACCATTTCTACTATGAGGTTTAAAAGGTCACTCTGCTCTGGAAAATATGATAAACCGATAAAACTGATCTGGGGTCTCACTTATAAAACATTGCGTAGAATCCTTTCTAAAACTGTACCTAAGCTCAGCAAAAAAAATGTACTCACGCCAAGTAGGTTTGTGACCTATAAAACATGGAGGACACACAGCTTCATGCAATCTCCGCTTTATAAATCACAAACTACCTAGAAAGGTTCTCAGGTGTTTTTTGATCACATCCCGCCTTCAACACGCCCACTTTCTGCCATAAATGGTCAATGCAAAGCGCCTTGTGGATATCATGCATATACATAAGCCGGCTCATTGCAGCATTTCACCATTAATGATGCAATTTCACCGAAGCAAAAATTGAGGTACTTGCGGGTGAGGTGGAAAAATGAAAGGAAGTGCTTTTGCAAAACAAATAAGAGAAAATCCATAGAGTGGCACAGCGTTGCTGAAGCCGTCAATGCTGTGAGTTCTTCAGAGAGATCTGTGGCGGATATTAAAAAAAATGGTCCGATCGAGATTCAATCCCCAGGGTGAGAGTCACGCGCGCTAGCCAGTCAGCCAAAGGCACATCCCCTTTGGCCAAGTAGCCAGGGCGCATGATCAATCGGGTCACAGAGACAGGACGCTCACACTCAGTGTGTTTACATGCAGCCAGTAACCCTTTTAAAACCCGAATATTCACAATAACCCGGTTCCGCAGGTCCTTGTAAACACCGCCAAAAACCCAGATATGCTCATAACCGGGTTTTTAAAAACCCGGTTACTACACCTGGGGTAACCCTTTTCTAACCCGAATGTTTGGTCGTGTAAACACATACCGGGATATCCCCATCAAAGCGTGTGTTCTGCGCATGCTCTGTTCGCAAGGAATCTTGGTCTTTTGAGTAGCGAGACGTCTTGTATGCGCCAGAACACCGGAAGTAAACAACAAGTTGGGAGCAAAATGGCGAGTCGCAGCACAGCACCACACTTTGAGTGACGAAGAAACTAAAGAGCAAACAAACGCGGTCGCTATCTCTTCCGAACTGGGAAACCTGTTGTTGTTTTCACGGATACCGGAACAAGAAGAACCGGAAATGACGCATACTGCGTCTGGACGTAGTCCATACGTCCTGACGCTACCCCAACGTCCACATTTACATCGGGTTATGCAAGCTAGGGGTAACTCTTTCTATTTATGCTTGTAAACGGGTTATTCTGATCAACTCAGAAACCCGAACACCGACCTTAACCCGATCATAACCTGGATATTGGCTGCATGTAAACGTACTCACTGTCACAGACGCATAACATTCTATCTCATTCTGCCCCCCTGCTGATATTCTGCATTCTGGGCTTCAGGCAGTGTGGGGGTGGGGGGTGGGGGGCTTGTTCTGTGTGAGCACGAAGCGGTACAAGTGAAAATGCTACAGGAATAATTGTATCCTTCTCAGCAGCAGCACTGCAGGTGCTCTCCGTGTCCAAAATGTGCGTAAGCCAGGTCCTTAGTCAAATTAAAGTTGTGCACATTTTTCTGCTACGCTTTTTTTTATAAATCCCAAAGTTTGCGAGGAAAGTTGCTTACGCAGTTTTCCAACCCCGTTTTGTGCGTAAGCAAGCTTGATAAATGAGGCCCCTGAACATTATCAGAAAAGGTTTTAGTGCCTTAATGAGACGCGTTGGTTCTGACAGAATGTTTACAGGGTTAGTGAAAGCTGCAGCTTTTGTCCCAGCTGTTTGTTGGACTACTTTAATAACCCACTGTTAAAAGCAAAATGTCATTTTGTCTTGTGCTTTCATTGCTGCACAAATGTTACAGTAAAAATTTAGTCCACCTTTACGTTTGTACAGCTTCTTCAAAGCTATGCTAAGTGCATCAGTGTAATCGGGAACCTCTCCTTTGTCCTGACCGTATTTATAATCTTTGCAACCTGTTTGGTTCTTTTGCAGTTTTCTCTTTTTCCAGGATGAACGCAGGGAATCCCCTCACGTGCTGAGGACGTTAGCATGACCAAATATGGTTAATTGACGGCGTTCCTGTATGTAAATGACTGAGAACGGACACGAGCACCTGAGTAGCACCAGCTCAACTTTTATGTTTATATGTACACGTTTGCTTCTAGACTGTGAAGAAAAATAAAAGTACTTTTTCTCCATGAAAAATAAAACCAACAGAATATAAAAACAATGTACTGTCATATTTTTGTCTCCTATGGGTAATTTCAGAGCAGCAACGCCAAATACACTCCCTTTCAGATCAGACCTCACTGGAGACGGCATCATTCTGTACGGGTCACCCCTTCCTCCTACCCCCTACATCTTAGTTCCCTTCGCTTCACTGACTCTGAAGCTAGGCTTGGGTTCTGTCCACTCGGCCCACTGATAATTGCAGTCGCCTTGGCAACCGAGCGACCCAGCCCCTGCAGCAGCTTGCTGCCAAACAATCAGAAAAGGACATCCACTTAAATCACCACGAATGTGGGGAGGGGGGCAAAGAAAGAAAGCAGACCAATCTTCGGTATTTGCTTTGTTTGTTGCCTGCATGAGGAAGATGAGTTGTGAGCAATAATGATCTGGATAGGCTTGTTTATTCCTGGCCCTCTGGGATAATACATTTTACTTCCCTGGTACTCTATCGAGGGTAAATGATATATTTCAAAACATCAGAGGTGCCAGCAGAAGCGCAGAGCAACATAGACGTGTTGCCGACTGTTGAGTGAAATGTCCTCACGTTGGAACCCTGACAAACTCTGTCCGTGTGGGCAGGACTCACGCTGACTCCTTAACCTCATTCTGTCGGCCGGGTGCTGTGTTGATGGAACAGATAGGGGACAGGATCAGACAGCAGGTTCTGTGGAACCATGAGGAAGGTGAACTCGGATCGATATGGAAAGAGAGAAAAGCGTTCAAGGGAATTCTGTCAGCCAGGTAAGATAAGACATTGAGGCAAAAAGTTCCAAAAGCGGCCTGGAGACACTTGTTTTTCCGTCTTCCTGTTCCCTTCTCTGCACGTTGTCATTCCTGCTGTGTCACAAAAAGGAGAAAGACCCACTTCCTCTTTTGTTGATCCTGGAATGTGGGACGTCCCGACAGGCAGGCTTTCACTGACAGTACACAGCTGAGAGGTTTCCCCCCATGGCTCTATTCTCTTAACCTCTTTGTGTGTGTGTGTGTGTGTGTGTGTGTGTGTGTGTGTGTGTGTGTGTGTGTGTGTGTGTGTGTGTGTGTGTGTGTGTGTGTGTGTGTGTGTGTGTGTGTGTGTGTGTGTGTGTGTGTGTGTGTGTGTGTGTTCCTACTCCATTATCTGTGTTTTATCAGCCACCCAGGCCTCACAGATGCAGACAGCATGCAGGAGGACATAATCCAGAGATGTCTGCGTTAAATCCGGGTAAACTGTCAGACTTCATCTGACGCTTCTTTTCTACAAGTTCTAACAAGATCAGGTGTGGGCTTATTATGTTTATGTATTTAGCAGATGCTTTTGTCCAAAGCGACTTACAAGTGATAATCGGCATGTTGCCCTTGAGGCTAACAACAACAATAACTTGACATCAATCATGGAGACGAGGGAACAAAGGAGAGGATGGTAGAGAGGGGGGACGGGTGCAGGGAGGGTGCTAGCTAAGAAGATGCTCTCTGAAGACCAGGGTCTTCAGGAGTTTCTTGAAAGTCGAAAAGGAAGCCGCTGTTCTGGTAGTGCTTGGAAGGTCATTCCACATTTGTGGAACGATGCATGAGAAGAGTCTGGATTGTCCTGAGCGTGGTGTAGGCACTGCTAGCCGACGATCCTGTGATGACCGGAGCGGCCGAGACGTAAGCCTTTGCAAGAGGATTCAGGTAGATGGGAGCCGTACCATCTCGGACTTTGTATGCTACTGTTAGCCATTTGAATTTGATGCGTGCTGCTGGCGGTAGCCAGTGGAGATCAATGAACAGAGGGGTGACAAGTGCTCTTTTTGGCTGATTGAAAACCACATGTGCCGCTGCGTTCTGGACCATTTGAAGAGGTCTCACAGTACAGCCTGGAAGACCAGTTAGAAGGGCGTTGCAGTAATCGAGGCAGGAGGTGACAGTAGATTGCACCAGGAGCTGGGTGGCATGTTGTGTTAGGTATGGTCTGATCTTTCGTATGTTATATAGCGCAAAGCGGCATGAACGAGCAACAGAGGCAACATGATCTTTAAAGGTCAGGTGTTCATCAATCACAACACCCAGATTTCGAACTGCCTTTGAAGGAGCCAGAGATAGGAAGTCATTTTGGATTGAGATATTGTGCTGTATGGATGGTTTTGCTGGGATGACAAGTAGTTCAGTTTTAGAGAGGTTGAGTTGGAGATGGTGGGATTTCATCCATTTTGATATGTCAGAGAGACAGTTTGATATTCGTGCAGAGACAGTGTGGTCGTCCGGTGGAAATGACAGATAGAGCTCGATGTCGTCTGCATAGCAGTGGTAGGAGATTATTAGTGGATTATTACAATCCTAAAGCTGCTGCATTGGTTTAGATACCAAAAACACTTTTTTCATTGCAAGTTTTCAGTTTGCACAACATCATCTCTGAAAATTACATTAATTGCAGATTGGTCAAATATATTATAAAAGTATACGATTTATTATACCTTTGCAGTACTGCTATTTTTAACTTATAAAGATATTGTACAGCCCTTGTTTACACAACAAGAAGTGTCGCCATTCAAGAGAAAAAGCACAAATATTAAAGGAAAGGTCACCAATAGAGATGAAATCACATTTACAATTATTGGGAATAAAGCTGTCCCTATTCTCTTTCAAAGGATTTAAAATTCAAACATTTTTATGTGTTGAAAATGTGCATGAAAAGGTGCTGTTATGAACACAAATTAATGCAAAAACACTAGTCAGCAGCATTATTGGGGTTTTCCAGAGTAGTATGATTTGTAGTAGTATCCATTTGTTACTCATTTGTATCATATTTTAATCTGTTGGAAAACTTTAACAAAAACTTCCACAGCTGCAGTAAAATAAATCAACAAATGTCAACTGGATGATTATCACCTGCAGTAGGAGGAAAACGTGATGCACCCAGCATCGAGCCTGATGTTTTTTCACAAAAAGAGCAGAAGTAAATTAAATGGTAAATGGCTTGTATTTGATATAGCGCCTTTTAGAGTCCTGGAACCCAATCAGTCATTCACCCCTTCACACACGCTGGTGGTGATGAGCTACATTGTAGCCACAGCTACCCTGGGGCACACTGACAGAGGCGAGGCTGCCGAGCACTGGCGCCACCGGTCCCTCCGACCACCACCAGCAGGTAAGGTGGGTTAAGTGTCTTGCCCAAGGACACAATGACAGCGACAGTCTGAGCAGGGCTTGAACCTGCAACCTTCCGATTACAGAGCAAGCACTTAACTCCTGTGCCACCGTCGCCTCTTAATTATGTGAATGACCCTTAAATAAACTAAAGCAGATCTGCAGGTCGGTCGAGCCACGCTCCACTGTAGCCTCAGCAGGTCTACCACCGACTCGGTTGGGTTCAGGTCGGGCCAATCACAGAGCTTTATAGAGAGACATTATGGAGGAACTTTTTTTCACAATGACAGCAGAGATACGATGGAGCAAAATAACAATGACAGCGTCGGCTCAGGAACAGCAATAGTCTGAAATGGCTTTGGCATCAACTTTGGATTATTTAGACTCAGGCTTTTCTTTAGCCTCTTTCATAAAACAATGTTGCCAATATACTGCAAAGTTGAGGTGGCACCAGGGATCCATTGGTGGTCTACAAGTGGTCAGACTGTGCTGGTAATGTGGCGCGATCCTGTGCTTTTCACAAAAGATTAGGTGATGGTGGTATAAAGGGGGTGTGGGTGGTGTCACAGACTTCCTTGTAGCTTGAACATAACTTGCTTGTTATTGCGATTGAAGTTGCGCTCCTTAAGTGTTTTTGACAAGCCTCTCCTAAAGGTGTCTGTCTTCCGCAGTCCCCATGAACTGTCTGGTGATCTTAGCTTCACCTGCATGTCTCTAATTTGCCATCTCAGCTGATTCAGTTTACAAAAGCTAAACTTATTGCCCGTGTTTACTTTTATTTCCAATATAGTTGTGACCAGGGCTCGGCAACCATTCCACCCGTCATCATAACACAACCCTTTGTTGCACCAAGGCGTAATCTCCATTCACCGGTCCGGTGTCAGTACAGGATCTGCTCGGGTGCAAGATTGGCTCGGGGTCCGTCGACTGCCGATGACGTCTAAGTAGTTGATTGGCTGAACATGAACCTTACGGAATTACGTAATCACGTTACGTTGTTATTACGTTACGTTGGTCCAGGCAAATCTTTCTATTGGAAAGATGGACAACTTTTACAAAGAAATCCATCATTACCTCTTTGAAAATACACTTTTAGCATAGAGCTGCATGTATATTAGGGCTGAACGATTAACTGCATGTGCAATTAAATTGCGATGTGACAAAAGGAGATTTTCTAATCTCAAACGCTGCAATTTGGCAGCGAGTGGTTAGCGCAATGCTAATATACATGGAAAAACCCATAGGAATGCTAATGCTAATATCGCCGATTACATTATTACAAATTATGAATTAGAAACGTGCCAAATGATTACATTTGGAGTCTAATGGAAAGTAAAAATACCATTAATCAAATAAGTACAGACAGGTATTTTAGTAAAGCCAGAAAACTTTTAACTCCAGAGTTTTGGCTAGCAGCTATGAGCGTAACTGAACTACTCATGTACAAGATGTCAAAAACTCTAAACACAAAATACTTCAATAAACGGGACAGACTTCTTTCCTGCAAATACAATTTCACAGGTGTTGCTAATACCTATGATCCTTCAAGGGATGTGCTCAAAGAGGAGTTCAACATTATGAATAAAATATAGTGTTTTATTTTACAAATACCATTATAAACACAAACTTACGTCTTAAGAAACATTATTTTAATAACGAAACTGCTAAATTCTTTCCAACAGTATAGATGTGTAGTGTATTTTGTCCGAGTGGGTTTGCCGTACTTTGACGTCATCGGCAGTCGAAGGACCCCGAGCAGATCTTGTACCGACACCGGCATTGCAGTAATATTACTACCAAGCTCAGTGGCACAAAAGCTGCAAAATTCTCACACCACCATGCCACAATGGTGTATCTTATAAAAAGCAGCTTTTGCAACATGAGCAGATAGAGGTACATCTTCTTCAATGATGTATGTCAGACTGCCCTGTTGTCCTACTTCTGTAGCAATGAATATGCCATGTTGACTGTTGCTCCGAGTGGTCCAAGCACTATCCAACTGAGTGTAAAGGCAGGTTGAAAGACACCCGTAAGACTTCGCCCCATGACTGTCTATGGGTCGTGGCCAGACTATATATTTACGTATATAGGTTGACTGGCCAGGCTAAAACTTTCCAGATTTCAGCTCATAAAATACCAGCAGCAGAGGCTCTTAGACATGAGTACCTTTCATTAAAGTATTAAATCACTGCACATAAGCAATTTAACAAAGACCCTCAACAACTAGTTATTGTAAATTATGCAAGTAATAATTGTCTTATACGTTTATTTAACTTCTGCGGATCACCTTAAGACCCTCGCTTTACTGTTGTAGAACACAGAAATGTCAGAGTGGACTAACAGGATATCATCGTCAGAAACATCCGATTCCTGCTTGGCAGAAACCCCCCCCCTCCTTTTAACCTTTCAAATATGCAACACAATGACTTGCAACAAGCGCCAGGAATGAAACACTATTGTGTTGCCAAGCCTCTGGTTTCCTCTCAATGAAAGGAGCTCAGATAGAAACTCCAGAACCGCTGCTGGGCGTGACTCGCTATGGTTTATAAAAGAACACAACAAACATGTTATTAACTGGACTTTGACTCTTTGACATCAAAGTAGCCCTCAATAAACTCAACACGGTGTGGCAGGAATGCACCCGGCTTTGCTCTTTATCAAGGCATCGCCTTATTTGTGTTACCGTGATGAAACGCACACTGGTGGCCTACAGGGAGGGCTGGTTCTGCCGTTTCATTTCAAGCTTTCAAACTCACTCAACACCTTTATATATGCTGCACAGTCAGATTTAAACACTTGTTTTAAACCCCTTTAGCAAATGTATTAAAGTCAATCAGAGCCTAGTTTGATCCTGAGTGGTTAATGCAGTGACTCAGAAGGCAAGGTTCATTAAAAGGCAGCACAAAGAGCGAAAATATACACATGGCACATGTTTAAGAACACACCCTCAATGGTGATCTCCAGTGAATCACTAACTTATCAAACTGGTTTCTAAAAGCCGATAAGCTGATGGTTTAATGCAGCTGCTGTCAGTTACTAATGATAAATAAAGCACGAACAATTGTCTGTGCATTTGGCTCCTAACTTGAGGTTTTCTACTTGTTTTTTTCCCATTATTATTATTATTATTATTATTATTATTATTATTATTATTACTACTACTACTACTACTACTACTACTACTACTGTTATAGCTATTGCCTCAGCTGCTATCAGGACAAAGTTCAACCAGTTTATAACAACCACTCCATTGTCACAGCTGAGGGAAGGGAGTGGACGAGACATGATACTTACCACTTAAGAAGAAGTGGAGTACAGAATAATTCAAGATGAGGCCTGTGTTATGATAGAGTAATACCAAACGTGGAATCCAGAAACTTCTATAAAGGTTTTATAACTGACAGCTGGCTTTTCCTGGTAACACCTCGTCGTTTTACTAAGAGATAGTACAAGGGTATAAACAATCGATTGTTAAACTTCAACATCTGGTATGGATTGAGAACCAATTTAAAAAAAAGCTGACAGTGACAACGTCTATTTTTACCTTTAATCTCTGGAAATATTAGTCGAAATGATGTTGAAAATGAATAAAATGATGTCGAAAAATGTTGGAGGCTTTGTGTCATATAACCATAAAAATCAGGTCTAAAGTACATAGGGTGCAGGTCTAGCGCCTTTGAGGGACGCCGTATTTCCTTTTGGCCAGCTCGGGGTCCTGTGCCTGTCGATGATGTCACACTTGATGATTGGCTGGATGTATGACATTACCACGTTCAAAAACATTTAGGCTGTAAGAAACTTGAATTTAATAACAAAACTGCAAAACTCTTTCCAAAACATATGTGAAAGAACAGACTCGAAAAAGAGATGCAATATATTTTGGCCGAGCGGTATTGCCGTAGTATGACATCATCGGCAGGTGCAGGACCCTGAGCAGATCTGGGGCCTCATTTATCAAACGTTCGTAGAAACGTTGCTATATTCTATCCTACGAATGGAATTTAGAATGTTCATACGAACAGCCCAAAGTCTGATTTATGAAACATGCGGTGGCCTCTCGTACGCACGTTTTAAAATCCCACCTGTGTGTACCCAGGAGCTTGTGTCCGTTTGCCGTCATTAACATAAAGAAACGCCCTCAAATAACCATATTTGGTCCCGCTACATCCTCAGCACGTGAGGGGATTCCCTGTTTTTTTCCCAGAAAAAAATAAGAAAAACTTTATTGACAGCCACATCGAGATACTGGATGCCGAAGCGCAAAAGAACCAAAAAAGTTGCAGAGGTTATAAACGCAGTCGGGACAGAGGGGGAAAAAATGGATTTTAAAATTGTAGAGTAACGGGTTGTCGTTTACATTTAAGGAGTCGTTCTGTTTGGAGTTAGTTTCATTTAAATGTTGTCTGAGTGCAGCCTCAGCCTTCTGACCTGTCATTCAGTTTGGCAGTGTGTATGATCGTTGAGTAGAGGATGTTCTGGGGGGTTCTCATAGTTGTAAAATAAAATGAGAACTGGAATCGGATTCGTGAGGTTTGTCTGTCGCACCACAAAGGGTTCCAAATCCTAGCGTAGGAGAAAGATTTCCTAGTGCGCTCACGGAGAACGTGTTCCCTCCAGAGTGCACGCTCTGTTAAATCTCAAATAACACATCAGCCATGATTTTATGTCTTTTATTTGTTTTGGCACCAATTAAGCGCAAAAGCTGTTTTTCCACTGACGATCAGCGATGTTCTTATACTTAGGAACATTTCTAAGAACAAGTACAAAATGATAAATACCACACAATGCATAGAATTGTTCCTACACACAAAATACGCACAGAAATGTGCGTAAGTACGTTTGATATATGAGGGCTCTGGAAACTACAGCGCCAGTAAACTAGCATCGGCATTGCATTCTCCCGATGGAATTAACTGAAGGACCATCAAAGTCTGAGGAGTCACGCCGAGGTTGCATGCTTTCTGTGCCACAGGTAACATTTACCGTAATGTTTTTTTTTTTTTTTTACTAGTGACAGTCGCAGTGATATGGTGTAAAATAACTCTGAAATGCATGTACTGCCCCCTGGTGGCAGGAAACAACACACTGCCACTTTGGGCAAAGCAAATATCTTCATTTAGCCTTGCTCCAGTAGCTCATGAGAATCTTCGCTAAAAGCCGTGGTTTAAAATAGTCTTTAATAAATGTGAACTACTTTCTACTACAGCTGGTTATGGTAGGATTATGCAAACTCAAAAACGTTCTGACAGATTCCAGAAAAATTACAATATCTTTGGTCGAAGGTCACAGATCGTCAGGGATGATCGAGTTTTAGGCTGAAGTGTTTACAGAAAGATGGGCTACAGTTTTTGTGAATCGGTCTCATGTCATCACTTCTATTCAGGAAACGGAAACAGGACCTAAATCAAAATTCACAAACCAAACTGTAACTATGAAATTTCCTAGAAAAAGTTGCCCCTACACTACAAAGGCAGTATATAGTCCTTCTTTCTTGTTCTGAAAGAGATAATGAGACAGCGATATGTGATCTTCTGGCTAAGTTCGAGTGCTTTTATCTGCAGAACTAAAAAGACTTCCTTAAATCCACTTTCTGCCAAAAAGCTCGGGGAACATGTGGGGCTCTGCTAAAGGTCAACAAGCAGAGAGGATCCTTATCAACAGCTCATCTGGATATTGTCATAGCTGCATTTTCTTGTCTCGCTCAACCACTTTGTGTTAATCTGCAGCTACTCAGACGGTAAGGCTCGATAAGTGGGCTTGATGCAAATTCTCGGGGACAGCATCTTATTTCAGGCGGGCTTTGGCAGTAACTCGGTTCCATACATCCAAATTGAATGCAGAGGTTATGCAGTGCTTCACAAAATTAAATATGAGATGGTCAAAACTCACTGATTTATCTGCCTTTAAGTTCCAAACAGAAATTACTCGAGCAGAAGGTTGGAAGGAGGGGGTGGAGGTGGACAGATGTGTCACTGCTCAAGAAATTCAATTAAGCAGACAGTGGGATGTTGCCAAAGCCAAGAGTTCATTACGCCCTCCACCAGCCCCCACCTCTCCACTCCGAAGAGTCCCAACCAACCCACTACGTCTGTTCAGCCACTTCCACAACGCCACAAGATTCATCAGGGCCCCTTTCCTGGACTTCTCTTCTCATTTTCAATCCAGAAATCAAAATTCTGCATATTTAACTAAGACTACCTTATAAAAAGAGTACAAGAACCAAGCATCTAACCGGTTGGATACACAAACATAATTATCCTCCTCCTCTTTGACTGTGTTGGTGTGTCTACCAGACAGATGCTGTTCATTTAGCACTTGAGTGGCGATCCTCGAGCTTGTCCCCTAAATGCCCAGGGGAGCCCGTGGCATTTGGACAGCATTAAATAAAGCCTCCCTAGACCTCACACCATGGGGAGATCCGACCTCACAACATGGTGACTGCTCTCAGATTTCAACCAGCAGACTCTGTAAATCTGTGCTGGTGCAGCAGACCAGCGACCGTTTAATCCCCAAGCTTCGGCACACAGTTATCGAACCTGCAATAGTAAACTAAGGTCAGAGAATTGCTCCATTGTTTTTATCCAACAGCATCTTAAGAACAATCAGTTCTGGTATTTTTCTAAATGAAGTTGTTTACAAGAACATAAAAGTCCGCTCAGCCTCGTGTTTTACAAGATAAAATCACTCATTACCAGCGCACTGCTTCTAACAATGACATCAAAGTCCCGCCTTCAGAAGAAGCGACCCTTTACAGTAGTTTTGTGTTTGTACACCTCAGGGGAACACAACTCACAGCATTAACAGCAGCTCAGAGAGGCACTAGGCCACTGCAGACACAATAGTGGTGTTACATAACCAAAGCCTAAAAACGTGCTTGAAATGTTGTGTCTGAGTGCAGGTTCGGATTAAGAGCTCCCTTGGCTCTCCCTCATGCTCGATACCTTCCTTTTAAAGTCCTTACCTGTGCAGTTTTTCTTACGCATAATTCCAGGAACGTCTGACAGATAATCAGGGTGCATCTTTTAAAGTCTCAGCACCAGAGAGGATTTCTCTCATTTTAAACTCTGGCAAAGTGGATGTTGTTACACTTGCCAAACAGATCATAGTGAGCCTATGTGCTAGCCGGACAAGGCTTAGTGTCCTCATGTTCCATCACTGCATGCAGCTTTCAGCCATGTATTTAGGTTTTACAGGGACACTGGTTTCTGGTCCCAGGCCATGCATTCCCACACAGAGATGACCACAGAGATGGCAGCAAGTGACCTCTCCCCCCTCCCCCCATCTAAAAGCTGTTGGGCCCTCTTCCTTGAGAGCTATGAGTGCAGTGACCTAAATCAGTGCACACTCAAAAGCATGGGTTAGTGAGGAACTGAAACAACCTCTTAAAGATGCTGTGTGTGTGTGTGTGTGTGTGTGTGTGTGTGTGTGTGTGTGTGTGTGTGTGTGTGTGTGTGTGTGTGTGTGTCCACTATAATCACCCCAATCAAGACTTTACAGCGAGATTAGGCTGAGAACCCATGGTAATCCGATTCCGATCGGCACGTTGTCAGAGCAGACAAACAATAAACAGTCTGGTGGCGTTAGCCAATCAGGAATAACAAAGTCAAGTGTGATGCATCGGTTTTATCGATCACGGGGACTACAGGTAGACACCCGTGAGCATACTTTTGAAAATATCAGGGTCTAAGTTTTCTTAGCTGATCATTAATAAATGTTTATTTAGGTTATGAAATTATTAGAGATGTACCAATTCTGGTTGTAAAGGCCGGCATTAATTTCCGATGTTTGTACAGCTGTGACCTGTTGATACAGGTTTTGATTGATTCGACATATCTCCAAAAACTAAAATGAACAGAATACTTAGTGCTAGTGAGAATTAGCGATGGTAAGTTCACGGACGGCGGAAAATGTCAGATTTTCTTAATCAGTGTTAGGCAGTGGTGCGTTTAAATATCAAAACCGTAAAAAGCTGGCTGTTTGTAGATTAAGCCGATCACATCGAATATTTGCCCCAATCACAAGCTCAATTTATGGTACATCTCTAATAATTGCATTTTTTTTTCAAAGTAAAAAAAACTGCCGAAAGAAGAAGGATGTTAGCATTGTGAAATCACCATTGGTCAAAATACTCATACTTCAGGTACTGTATGCTGAGGCACTGTGTAACCATAACAACCAACATTGTAAATCAATGGTAAATCAGTTTTGACCCTCAAAAACAGAACCAATGCATCTTTATGGTTTTATTTGCATCTTCTGAAAATATGGTGAATATTGCACATTGTGGGCTGCAGATGTTGATCAGCTAGTTTTCCTAATTTCTAAAGATCGGTATTGGCCAAAGAAAAGCCCATATCAGTGGACCTCTACCCCTTACTGTTTTGTGTTGAGTTTCTGGACCATGTACTCACCATTGAGTCCATTGGGGATGCTCCTGTGATGGTGTGGAGCTGACAGGTCATCCATGGACCTCCTCATGGTGGGACCCATCTTACTGCTCTCTGAGGGAGGCTTTTGTATGTGGTTGTGATTGTGGTGGTCGGGGCTGCCTGCACTACCTGTGCTGGAAGTGCTGCTCCCGTCCCCAACATCCCGGACCGTCCCGGTTCCTCCGTTCAGGTTGGTCAGGCTGGACTGACTGTCTATGGAGCTCCTGGAGCCAGCCCCGTTCCTCTCCTCGTCCAGCATGAGGATGATCTCCTTCAGCTCAGAGTTCTCCCTCAGCACGGTGTCCTGGTTGGCCTCCAGCTCTTTCAGTTTCATCATGTAGGTGCCCACCTCCTTCCACATGGCGCTGGCGGTGTAGCGGCCGAACCGCTGCCACTCCCGGGACAGCTTTTTGCCCTTCTGCCTGTCGTCGTCCAGGAAGCAGCAGAGCTCCCGGAGCTCGTGGTTGTCATCCTGCAGCTTCTGGTTGATCTCCTTCAGATTCCGGATCTCGTGCAGGTGCACCTGCAGCCGCCTGTTGATGTCTTTCATCATGTTGCCATGCTCGATCATTAGACTCATTTTTTCACCGTCAACCCTCCGTAATTTCCTCACCAGCTCCTCTTTCGTGCACCGCAGCAGGTCCTCGTCCGTCAGCTGGCTCAGGTCATCCTTCGGCCCCTCGGAGGAATGTTTAGCCATGTTGATGATGTGAAATTTTCAGTCTGCTACTACAGCTTGGATAAAAAAATTAAAACCCTTATTCAGCCTAACCTCAGTTGTGGAACTGTGTTAAAAAACGAACACATTGTCCAAAATAAATGATCAGATTTTCAAAAGGCCAACACAGATTCATGTGAGGCTGTGGTAACCCGGACTGAAACCACCCACTATTCTGATTTAAGTAAAAACGTGAAAAACAACTATTACATTCCCTCAATTAACCTCTGTTTATCAATCTGTTCCCAGGAATTCCAGATCAGGATCCAGACAGTCCAGTCAGCACGAAAAGCGCATTTCATCACAGCTATGAGACCATCTTCACATCACTCCTCATTAACGGTGTAAAAATAAAACATGCAACAACTTGATTTTCAACGCTAATTATGCGCAAAAGCGTTTACGCAAAATAGCTCCAAATCGCCAGGTGCGCTTTCGGACGCCGTGAACGACGCTCTCCTCCTCGGATAAAAGCTCCTGAATAAGACGGTGAGTCGCAGGACTCGGGCTTGTTCTCCACTCTGCCAGCTCGGAATCACCAGCCCATTTTCCAGCGAACCTTCACCCCTCCTCCTCCTCCTCGTCCAGACTCGGGTTTGAAATCATTCAAGAGGATTTGGCTCGAAGGCGGCCAATCAAGGCGGAGGAGAAGAGCAGGTAGATGAAAGCGCGCAGGAGTCGATCAGTCAAGCTCCGCCCCCTTAAAGAGACAGCGCAAAGCGTTCAGGAGCGCATCGGAAAAAAAAGTAGCAAATAATGTAATAGCACTGTAACAAACTTGTAACAATACATTTTAAAGTAATTTACTTATTAAAAGTTTGTTTCCAATATGCAACATTTTACAATAAAAGTGAAATTGGCGTTTAAAAGTATTCTAAAAAGTAGAGGGAAATTTTTTTTGACTATTTTTCTGTACAAATTTCAATTAAACCACTTTTGTTAAATAACAAATCCAACAGTTTCTCACTAAACAAAAATGTTATTGTAATTTTTTTCTTCAAAATTTTGAAACTACATATTAATAAATGTATTAAAACAACTTCAACTACATTTAAAAACACAACTTAATTACACATGTCACCTGAGTTTAACAAGGGGTTTGTTGACATTTTAACAACTTACCAGCACCCCCGTGTGGACACTTTCAGAGACATGAACAAAATACCTCTATGAACACCACACTTAACATAACATTAAGGTTATTCATCACTGCTTTATTCAAAATAATATTTTAATAAAAAGAAATACATTAGTTTGTATTTACATGTAAATGTTAAAACAATTAATTAATGTGAAACACTAATTTTACAAATATATGCAAAATTCATCACATGTTTATGAGAAAACAGTGCGGTTAACATCTATTTTTCAATTAATTACATTTATTAAACTTACTTAAACTTGCTTTTGCAACATTTATAGCATGTGGCTGAAGCCCAAAAAAAACTCAGCTTGGAAGAAAAACTAACATATTCTATGTCACAGAGCACCACTTAGTTTCACATCCTGTGTCTGATGGAGCAAACCACTCCACTCTTTGGTCTCAGCATGCCAGTATCCTCAATGTCAAAGGTCTGTCCTGGGATGAGGGAGAACTCGAACCTCTGGATTAGCTTTGCCATCACAACTTTTGATTCCATCTGCAAACATCACAACCAACTGAGCTCCATCAACAATTTCCTGCATACTGTACATCTAGAAACATAACATTTTATTTTGTTTTGTTTTTTCACTCACCTGAGCAAAGTTTTGCCCCAAGCATGAGCGTGGTCCCAGGGCAAACGGGTAGTAACAGTAGTAGGGCCTTTATAAAAAAAAATACCAGAAAACAACATTTCACTTATTTAATCTTAAAGACAAAATGGGAGCAAAATCAAAACAGAAGTTAGATCCAAAGATCGTTAAAGGTCTTGTTCACTTGGTTTTTCAATAGATTTTATTTAGTCTAGCATGAATGAATGCCTTGTGATTCATTTTCTGGAAAAGAAGCTCGTGCATCCCAGTTTCAGAGGGGGAGAAGTTTATTGGGAGAGTGGGCTGGGAGAAATTTCCAGGATCTTGAGTCTAACTCATTAATATTCATGGTATGCCAACATCTTGCCTCTGACTGGCTACCAGCAGCAATGCGACTCTTCCCCTACCTCCGTTCACTCTTCTATTTTTGGTAAAAAATTCAACACTGATGTCTTATCTCCACAAACAACACAAGCCTGGATGCGTTCTGTCATGTTGTGGAGTTGCTAATGCTAATGGTTAGCTTCTACTAGCAGAGACACATTCTGCCCTCTCCTGGCTGCTAAATCAACAACAGCCTTTCCGCAATCGAAAGCCAAGGTGGACGAGGCCATTAACGCCAACTTTCCCTCTTCTGACCTGATCGTTTCCCCCATCCATTTCCTTTCTACGACTAACGCAGGTAATAGGGGTTGAAGAAAACATTCACTTTCAGCATGCATAGGCAAGTCAAAGTGACCAATCAAATTCCAGAAATAAGTATTACACAGTTTCGGTAAAATCCAACTCACTTTGGAGCATCTGGGTGAAATCTGTCTGGATCAAACTTCAGTGGGTCCTTAAAAAATCTTTCCATCCTCCCAACTGCATAAGAACTAAACTGAAAATGAGAATATTATGTTACCCTTTGATAGTATGGAATCATCTCAAAGCTACAATGTTAATATGTCATAAAACAAAAGACTCACCATGCAGGGCACTCCTCCCGGGATGCGGATACCATCAATCACCATGTCCTCCTCAATCTGACGAGATATGCCTGGAGACGTTGAATAGAGTCTCAGAGTCTCCTTTAGTACCTGTAGGAGGGTTACGCTGTGAAGTCCTTGTAGTAAATTAGAATTAACAGCCCTGTAATTATAAACTGGAGCAGAAGTTTTGCATGTTCTTGGTACGTACCTGTGAGAGGTAGCTCAGTTTTCCAAGATCTTCATAACTTATGTCTTGTTTCATACCAATGACATCATCCACTTCTGTTCTTACTCTGAAACGTTTAAGTAAAGCATCAGAAACGGTGTCTCCCCAACTAAAAGCGGAATGTTGTATTTAGTTATTTTACTTCTCCAGTATTTCAGGATGTCTTGCAAGTTCCATGACGCAGAACGCTAGCTGATTAGCGGTTGTTTCTTGGCCTAAAATGGGAAAAATCGAGACATAAAAGCAAATAACTATACAG
Organism: Nothobranchius furzeri; assembly: GCF_043380555.1. Taxonomy (NCBI): domain Eukaryota; kingdom Metazoa; phylum Chordata; class Actinopteri; order Cyprinodontiformes; family Nothobranchiidae; genus Nothobranchius; species Nothobranchius furzeri. The sequence continues at coordinate 21,154,375 of NC_091742.1, forward strand.
CAGCAATGCTAGGGCAATTGCAATGTCGAAAAGGAATTACAGTGGGATGTGAAATTTCATGATTTTCCTGGGTAAATCGTTGGTTGTTACGATAAAAATGTCAGTTAAATATATCATATAGGAGGAACACGCAGTGATATTTGAGAAGTGAAATAAGTTTATGGGATTTACAGAAAGTGTAAGCATAGACACAAACTCTTATATGTCTCTACAAGCCGTAAAGAGACTTACCAGCAATGAAGAATGTCACATAATTGTCCAACATAAACTCCTCGTCTTCTTCAGTCATGTTTTCTTTTTGCATAAGAGATTTTTTTTATGTTATCACCACGTTACATTTGTCCTCAGATGTTCCCCTTGTCATTCCAACCTGTTGCAGCGGTTTTGATGATCTGTGTGAGGATGTCCTTTGGGACATCTTCATCATTCTGCATGGCAGTCTTTCTCTTCTGGATAACTTCAGCCCCTGTTTTTCTCAGGAGGCGGCATGCTTCCCTCGCCTCCTTAATGAACCGTCTGTTCTTTGGATTGTACTGGAATAAAGAGACCTAAGTAGTCACACAGACTATTGTTCATAAAATGTTCTCATTGAACAAGAAGCATTACCTCAAAGGTAAAGTCTCTTATTTGGTACACCAGAGCGTTTAGGCAGATCTCTATGGCCTTGGGGAAAGGTGAACTATTCGACAGGGGGTCCAAATCCATACCAAATGCAACCTGAAATTTATCAAATAAACATATATTATTATGATTAGTACCGAAGGGAATATTTTTAGCAACACTTCTTCATATTTAAATAGAAAAGATATTTTCTTCTTCTTCTTTATTTGTTTGGTAAAGTCTACCAATACAGGTGAAACCTGCAAAATTAGAATACAGTGCAAAAGTTCATTTATGTCAAAAACACATCTTAGACTGAGAGACAATCTAAAGGCTCAGGAACCCTTTGTAGGTGTTAAGGATTCATTACTGACAAAGGACTTTTGCATCATATTCCATATATATATTGGGGCAGCAGTAGCTCAACAGGTTGAGCGGGTTGTCCAGTAATCGGAAGGTTGCAGGTTCAATCCCAGCTCCGGATAGAGAATTCTGCTGTTGTGTCCTTGGGCAAGACACTTAACCTACCTTGCCTGCTGGTGGTGGTCGGAGGGACCGGTGGCGCCTGTGCTTGGCAGCCTCGCCTATGTCAGTGCGCCCCAGGGCAGCTGTGGCTACATCGAAGCTCATCACCATCAGTGTGTGAATGCGTGTGTGAATGGATGAATGATACACGATACACTGTAGTGTAAAGCGCTTTGGAGTCCTTACTCTGAGAGGTGCTATAGAAGTGCGGGTCATTTATCATTTATCACATCAAACTTTTCAAGTGTCCCTTGTAGAAGAGGCTAGGAAACAGACGATACCTTTGCAATCACATCTAGAGTGACACAGTTGAACAGTTTGAGCATGAAGGCTTCTGTCTCGTTATCAGCAGCATCCCCGAGCTTATCCATCAGTTTCTCTGCTCGATCATTGAAGGTCCCAATTAGACCTCTCAGATACCTGCATGGTAATATAGTTCCAGAACAAGAAACACATCTAGAATCAACTCTTACACATACTGAGAGACAATGCTGCAGAGATTATATTCTTTTCACAAAGTTAGGGTAAAAATTATTCTAAATGAAAAAAAAATTAACAATAAAGAAAAAAAGAAACAACCCACAGGCTGCTGAAAGCAGGGTCCATGATCCGGCGTTGTTTATACCACTGATTATGATCTCGTGTTGTTACCAGGCCATTGCCAAAAAGCCTGCGAAACAGATAAGTAGGAGGATATATTTAAGAAATCTTATGTTCTTTTTACCCTAACTGCAACAGAATGTTCAGTACTTCACATTGTTAGCTCAAAAATCAACCGATCACAAAGACTGCATCTTCTTCATTTATTATTACGTCTATAAAATCATTTAAAACTATCTGACAACACAGCCTGTTATTACTGAATATTATAGACATTAACCAATACAGACAATCTGACAGCTACCTTTGACCAAAAAGTGTTTGGAGTCTTGTGTAGACAAACTCATCCTTGGGGTACTTTGATGACATCAGGATTTCCTACAATGAGAAGCAATATGACATCAAACAGAGACAGTTGTTTTCACTGGAGAAAAGAGGAACACAAGGCCTGGAAGGAACCAAACACTAGCGTGTTTCACTGCTAGAGTTAGCATCTGCTAGTATTATGCTTTTTAAGAGATTTGTTTGGGACACCGCTATACCTAAAACCAGGCGGACACTGTGTGACTTTTGCACTTTTTTGAGCCAATTTTCCATTCGTGCCAGAATCCACAAGATCAAATCAAATCAAAGATACTTTATTAATCCCAGAGGGAAATTAGGGTTTCAGTACACACAATTCAGAGATCAGACATACATGGGCAAGACACATGACAGGAATTGGTGACTGTGGTCATTCGCAACCCTGAGTTGCGCTACCTTAATAGAGATAAGAGGGGCTACATGAGGATTGGTTCAGGTGGAGGGAAAAAAAGTCACTTCAGATTAACCCTCCCACCAGGAGGGCAGCTTTGCTCTGCAAAAAAACACCTCAAACGTATATGCAACAGACTTCAGACAACACAACATAAGTGTCCACTGGGTGGGGTGGTGGGTTGGGACTATCCCTACTTCAATTCCTGCAGCATGTCACCTCAGTGTAGATAGGGGGAGGAGCATTGAGGGTTGGAGGGTTGCAGTGACCCTGGAACGTTTCAGCGGCCTTCCCGCAGTCCCGCCCAGGCTGGGAAAGGATACAGCGGGGCGAGTTTTGCGCTGAGTGTCGGTTAGTTTACAGGGGGTAATGAGAGGCGATTAACACCACAAGACGAGCTACCGATCAGTAATCGTGAGCTCACACGGATTTCTGGTATGTTTGATTTTTTTGCTTGTCCCTCGTGAGGGTTGGAGCAGCGCTGCAACCCAAAAGGTACCAGAACCGCTCACCATGCGCCAGCTATTTCCCTAATAATAATAATAATAATTGTTAGTTTTTATTTCTACACTTTTTTTATGCACACAATGACAAGGATTGTCAAGAAAGCATGTTTATGTCAAATTAAACTGATGAAACATTGATTTGCTTTCTTTCATTTTTTTTTTGTCTTCCTCCTCCAACCTCCATAAATCCCTGTGTTCTCCTCCTACAGCACTCCCGTAGAACAACAGCCATCAATAACAACATAAAAAAAAGTCTGGCGTGTTGTGTAAAACCTGCTATTATTATTTTTAGGTCCGACATGTTGCTACCATGTGCATTGTGAGCAGTCAGGTCGCATCCGAGAACTGTGTTGTACAGTGTGAGCACATGACTCGTGAGATTTTCTCTGCGGGAAGTTGTGCAGTTTTAGCTGAAGCTGAGTGCTACGAGTGAAAAAGTCGCATGTGTCCGCCCAGCTTTAGGGGAGGTGTTAACTGGAAAAGCTTCTGCAACTCGCACTTCGACAATGAATTGTGAAAGAACAGAAAAAAACTAGAAACACACTGATTCTTCTTGATGTAAGAACCGAGCCCACTCTTTCTTTTGGTACTTTTGGTGTTTACATGGTCATAGAGCACTTTGTGACTTATCAAAAAACAGTAAAAATGCTCAAAAACGCTGGCAATGAGGGGCTTTCTGATCAAAAAACAGCTGGCAGTGAATACGTTAAAATCTAACTAATTGGACGTACCAAAAGTGCCTAAATACTATATTTTTCAATTATTCAATATTACTTAAATGTGTAATAATTTGTGAAATATTAAACGCATTTATCATTTCTTAAAAATAATTCATGTGCGTGCACCATAACTGAATTCATTTTATAGTTAATATGATAAAGTATGTAATTTTTAGATTTAAAATAATTCCTGACAAATTAAAATTTTTTTCATTCAGCATAATTATGTCACTTTTGGCTTTCCATACTTTTGGACACATTGCGACCGTTCGGAAAACATCCAGGGCTCCTGAACTCGAGCACTAATGTAGTTTGCGGTTTATACCAGACGCACCTTTGTAGCTTCTGGACAGGTCACACACAGGAAAACATAATGCAGGACATTCAGTCTGTAAACCGGCCCGTATGTCTCAGCCCTACAGATAAAAGCAAACAAAGGCTGAAGATTTTATTTATGTTGGCTTATGTGTGTGTGTGTGTGTGTGTGTGTGTGTGTGTGTGTGTGTGTGTGTGTTTAAATGTGACAGCTTTTTTAATCGACTTCATCAATAACGTCACTCACCATTCCAACAGCTTGTCGTGTATGAGTCCGTCATTTTTCATTATCCTCAGAAACGTCGGTGAATGTCCCAAAAAGAAACTTCAGGGACATAAAGACTGACTTAATGTTTGAACAATTACCATTACAAATGTTTTCTCTTACCTTCCCCTCGGTGGTCCGGGTATGTGCTCATATTTCATGTGGATGTATTTAATATAAAAGCAGTAACCGAGAAATGAAATAAAAAGAAGAAACATTAGAATTAAAACAGCTTTTACTCCGAAACTCAAGAGTAGGTGAAGAACTGCCATTTTGGTGAGTCCTCCTGCAGGGTAACGTATAGCAGGCCGTTCTAACATATAATCAAACCTCACTCATTTCGTGTTACATAATAGATACAGCCATAGTAGCAATTGTTACTTTGTAAAATGTAAGTAAATGAGTAAAACATATTAATCATATATCTACGGTATTCTACATCAGACAATATTTGTGGATATCTTTGGCAGGAAGGCAAATAGAGAAAATACTGAAGAGTTATTCCCTGGAAGAGTTTGGGATTTAACATAGAGCATTCTGGATATCTGAAACGTTCCTTTAGGCCCACAAAAAACTTTACAGATATTAATTTGACCAGCCCAAAGTTTATATGATACATTTGCTTGTGACGTTATCTGTACGTGAAGTGCATTTTTAGTTCTGGACTTATTTTGATTCAAAACCTAAAATATTGTCCCGACCCGTCAACCAAGCGATCCAGACGGTCAGGACGTCGAGATGGACACTGCCGGTGGCGTGGACCTCTGAGAGCCCGTAGACAGCTTGGAATGTGACCCTCTAGTCTGAGTAATCATCAGGTGACAACAGGAAGCTGGAATGCTTGCTTTGCGTCTAAGGCTGTACAGTAGCTCTTAAAAGAGCCGTTGTGTCTGTAATCACTTGCAAGCGTTGCAGAGAGGCTTTGACCTGATGTCAAAAGAAGGATGGTTTCAAAATGCTTGTTCCCCGATTTGGCTGGACCGGGAGTCAGCTAGAAACTTAATTAGATCAGGAAATAATTCTGTTTTATCAAATCACATTGTTGATCAATTTGGCAAATCAGAATTTGACATGTTTGACGGCATTATCAAAACACCTCAGAATTCACCCCTTCCCTCAGATATAAAGAGAGGTTAACCCTTTGTGAAGTGGAAATGTTTTTAACAGCTATGTGAAGCAAAATGTTAAACAACAATAATAATAATCTTATAATGTGTATGAGTATACTGATGTAATGAAGTATAATTACATTTAATTAATGAGCCATAAGGCGTGGGATTCCATAGGAAATATGAAATCCACCTTATGGATCGCAGGGTTATTTAAACCAGAAGATTAGATCTTTTTATTGCAGGGATTAGATAACTGCTTCGTATTCACTCAGAGACAACAGAATAGAGAGAGTCAAGTTTAAAAGTTAAGAATTTTATTACTAACAAATTAAACTAGACTGACTTTAAACTAAATGCATAGTGCAACTAAAATGGATGAGATGGTGAATGGATGACGTGTGATGTTAATCAGAACCAACAAATCCGAAGAAGCGATTGTTCTGACGGGAACTGAAGATGTTGTTTCGCATTAAGCTTTGGTTCGGAAGTTCAGAAACACGAGACACCATCATGCCGGTCTACCTACCCTTCGGGAAGTACTCTGTAGATCAGGAATATCGAGGTCCAGTGGACTCTCTCTGGAACCGAGCCGGTAGGAAAAGCTGCGGTTCCGATCAAACCCGTCTTAAGTTACTTCTGGGCATACGACAAGTTATTGGCGTCTGGTGAGACCCAAGCCTGGGTCGGTGGATGGATGAGCTTTTGTTCTGAAAGGAACTGTTGCCGCTGGTTGGTATAGCGACTGGATTTTTTAGCCTGTCATTGTTCTTTCGGTTAAAGAGTTGAGATCAGGATTGGCCACTCCGTTACTTTCTCTGGAACGCTTTGAACTGGCGTTAAGAGCTGGCGTGGCATAGTTTTATACTTTGGATGTTATTGTTTATTGTCGAATGAAAAATTACCAAACACCATCAAAACCACGCCTCCGTCAGATCTGTAAGATTCTGATTGGATCAGTGAAAGTAATGTGTTATGTCTTTTTAACACTACGTGAAATGAGTCCTGTTGGAACACTTAAAGTCATATTACTTATTATATTCTATAGGATCATAATAAAGTAATTAATATTTTGATTTCACAGGTCGGTCACATCTTATTTATTGACTAACACTTTGATGGATTAGCTTTATTAAAATAGTTCTTTGATTAATTAAATGAAAAGAGTTCATTCTTCATTCTTTTGTTGAGCTGAAAATAAGCAGGTTAGAAGGAATGCATGAGACCTTGAGTTATATCTCATGCAGACTAGTCTTGAGCAACGAAGGGAAAAATAAGAGTCATTCCATTCCGTTACACTGATATATTAACTTGTTAAATCAACATATACTGATCTGGTGTAGTTTAAGATCTGAAATGAATCATTGCAGGAAAAATATTCATTTTAATACATCCTTGATTAAAGCACAGATTATTCAGACACTTTTGGATTTAAACATATTGTTCATTCAACACATTTGATTATTTCAACCTATAAATTGTAAAGTCATTTATGAACTTTATTCAGAGTGAAAAATGCAGGAGTCTCGCTTCTGCATGAGACCTTGGGTGAAGATGTTATATTTTGTACGGTAACAAGGTCTGGTGCAGAGCTTTCTGGTTTGGAGGCCAGACAGATGGGGTGTTTGTGTCTGCAAATTAAATGTTACTTTCTGGTCATTTTTTGATGTAAACTTGACCTTCGATCCATTACACCAGTAACACCAGTGAACCAGCTTCTGGTACCTTTGGCAGTGTGGGCAGGTTCCGTGTCCTGCTGGAAAATTTAATCAGTATCTCCATAAAGCTTATCAACAGTAGAAAGCATGAGGTTCTTTAAAATGTTCCGGTAGATGTCTGTGTTTACTCTGGACTTCGGGAAAATGGACCACTGCTAGCAGACATGGTGCCCCAAATCATCAGACTGTGGAAAATTCACTCTGAACTTAAAGCAACATGGACTCGGTTCCTGTCCTCTTCCTCCAGACTCTGGAACCTTGATTTCTAAATGAACTTGAGACTATACATTCATCTGAAAAGCGGACTTTGAACTTCTGAGAAAGCCCAGTTGACAAGAAATGTGACGTGTGAAGCTCATGTGTGCAATCGGTCTGTAGGTAGAAGCTCTTGATGCTCGGACTCCAGCCTCTGACCACTGGTGAAGCTCCCTAGATCACCTTTCAAGGATGCGGTTCTCCCATTTGCTGAGGCATATTTTTCTACCAAACATTTTTCTTCCACTCAACTTTCTATGAACATGTTTGCAACAAGCAGCTTCTTCAGCAATGGCCTTCTGTGGCCTCCCCTCCTTGTGGAGTGTGTCCATGACTGTCATCAGGACATCGGTCTAGCCAGATGATAGTTTAGCCTACTGACCCAGATTGGGACTATTTGGGCTCAGAAAACTTTGCAGGTGTTTTAGTTGAACTTTTTCAATATAATAAAATGTTCAGAGACACTGAATTTTGGGTTTCTTACCTATAAGGTCTAATCATCAAAATTACATGAAATAAAGACTTGAAATGTTTTACTACTTGTGTAATGAATCTGAAATGAGTGACAAAAATATTCAGGTTTTTCATGATATTCTAACTTTTGAGATGTAGCCTCTTCCTAGAGACAAGAACTCAGACCTGCAAGACATCACCAGTCCGAGAAACCTAGTGTCACCATGGTAACTCAAACATTTCCTCTTTTCAGAGCATTGCCACCACCTCGTGTTCATTTTCTCTGTTTGATTGTGCAAACTACTCCGCTCTTTGGCCTCAATGTGCCGGTGTCCAGGATGTCAAAGGTCTGTCCTGGGACGAGGGTGAATTCAAACCTCTGGATCAGTTTTGCCATCACAACTTTAGCCTCCATCTGAAAAGGCACAATGATTGGCTGATTGAGCCATGTCTGAATCTGTTGTACGTGTCATTTGTTAGTTCTTGGTTCCACCCACCTGTGCAAAGACCTGTCCCAGGCATGAGCGTGGACCCAAGGCAAAGGGGTAGTAGGTGTAATAAGGCCTTGGAAAACAGAAAATTTTCTTCTTTCAACTGACACAGAAATAGAAGTACAAAATCACACTCAGGAAATTGTTGACTTACTTTGGAGCATCTGGGTGAAATCTGTCAGGGTCGAACTTCAGAGGATCTTTGAAGAATTTTTCCATCCTTCCAGTTGTATAGGAGCTAAACTGAATTATATGATAATATTATTAGTCACAATTAGATTATTAAGAGTAGGATTAGGGTTAGGGCGAAAGTCGCAAGTAACACCGTAGATCAACTGACAAATCAAGAGCTCTGCCCTCCGACTTAACTTTCTCTTCATCACAATGGACTAGTACAACTCCAGCATCACTGCAGACTCAGCATCAATCCGCCTATCGATCTTGCCCTCTGTAGCGTCATGAATGTCCTGTTTTTGACCTAAAGGTCATGATCGGCTGCGTCTGCTCGAGCAGAGACATAAAGTCTCTGACAGGCTAATCTACATGAGATAGTGGCCAAGGTCTTTCATGCGCTCAGCTCATCTGAACTGCTTCACCTCTGTTACCAAGACGAAGAACACTCTTTTGATAAATACATAATCAACAACTTTGTTAATTTCCATTAATAATGTGAGCCCAATGTTCAATCAATCTGTGAAATGACAATGTTATTACTTGATATTATAATCCTGTGATCAGTAGTATTTTACAAGTTATTATAATCCTGGACATTTGCACTAGACACTAGACACTTCTAGAGTTCTGGAACCCCCCAAGGCGCTTTACAACACAACCAGTCATTCACCCATTCACACACTGATGGTGATGAGCTACGATGTAGCCACAGCTGCCCTGGGGCGCACTGACAGAGGCGAGGCTGCCGAGCACTGGCGCCACCGGTCCCTCCGACCACCACCAGCAGGCAACGTGGGTTAAGTGTCTTGCCCAAGGACACAACGACAGGGACAGACTGAGCGGGACTCGAACCTGCAACCTTCCGATTACGGGGCGAGCACTTAACTCCTGTGCCACCGTCGCCCCACATGCTAAAGTCACACGACACATTTCCTTTTGTCTGATCCAATCAGAACCTTCATTTCTGGCTAGGTGTGGTTTTCTGTGGTGTTTGTATAAACCCTCTTTTGCATGTCAAATTCTGATTCGCCAGTAAACCAAAATATGACAATTATAAAAACTATCCCACGCCACCTTTTCTTTAGTTCAAAGCGTTCTAGAGAAGTCTCGGACAGGCCATCCGGACTTCCTCTTCAGCCATAAAGAACCTCGACAAGCTGGATAAAATCTGTTGCAAGTTACACCTGACCACAACGGTTCCTTCAGAATAAAAGCTGAACCTCACGACCCCTTCAGGGTCTCTGAGACGCCAGTGATAACCTGTCGTGACCTGGAAGCATTCCAAGACTAGTTTGGTCGGCACCGCTGCTTTTCTACCGGCTTCGGTACCAAGGAGGGTCCTTAAAGACCTCAGCATTTTGGATCTAATTGGAGGCTTCCCCTGGGTACGTAGACTGACAGATGGCGTCTCATGTGTGTTATAAATCTCCTACTAAAGTTAAGAGCGAAACATTCACTCCCACTCAGAACTAACTGCTTCTCTGAATCCGCTGGTTCTGAATAACACTCTACACACACACCATCATTCATCACGACTCACTCCACCTTAGGTCAGTCAGTCAGTCAGTCAGTCAGTCAGTCAGTCAGTCAGTCAGTCAGTCAGTCAGTCAGTCAGTCAGTCAGTCAGTCAGTCAGTCAGTCAGTCAGTCAGTCAGTCAGTCAGTCAGTCAGTCAGTCAGTCAGTCAGTCAGTCAGTCAGTCAGTCAGTCAGTCAGTCAGTCAGTCAGTCAGTCTCTCTCTCTCTCTCTCTCTCTCTCTCTCTCTCTCTCTCTCTCTCTCTCTCTCTCTCTCTCTCTCTCTCTCTCTCTCTCTCTCTCTCTCTCTCTCTCTCTCTCTCTCTCTCTCTCTCTCTCTCTCTCTCTCTCTCTCTCTCTCTCTCTCTCTCTCTCCTCTCTCTCTCTCTCTCTCTCTCTCTCTCTCTCTCTCTCTCTCTCTCTCTCTCTCTCTCTCTCTCTCTCTCTCTCTCTCTCTCTCTCTCTCTCTCTCTCTCTCTCTCTCTCTCTCTCTCTCTCTCTCTCTCTCTCTCTCTCTCTCTCTCTCTCTCTCTCTCTCTCTCTCTCTCTCTCTCTCTCTCTCTCTCTCTCTCTCTCTCTCTCTCTCTCTCTCTCTCTCTCTCTCTCTCTCTCTCTCTCTCAAGTTGTTTGTTTCATTCCGGTGCAAAATCATCTTTACTCCCTAAATCACATCGTGCTCCTAGCGAGGCTAAGGGACGTAAAACATTTTTACAAGTTAATACATTTTTAATTGTGTGACAGACAGCTGAAACACATCATTGCTTTTAATTTAAATTGAAGTACAACAAATATGTGATTTGGGGTGTAAGACAAAGCAGATTTGAAAAAAGCTTTTATAGCCCCATTCACTTGCATTCACGTTTTCTTATTTCCAGGGACCCATGATCCAGAAGTAGATGGGTGTGACTTAGGCTCCCTATAGGATGCCAAATGATTAAAAAGTGTCTTTAAATGTTTTTTTGATCCAGCGACAATAACATTGATTGAACTCTGTAAAGATTCACTTGTAATTGTGTTAAGGTCTTAATAATTCATCTGCATTGCTATGTTAGTATGTCTTAAAGAAAGAGACTCACCATGCAACCTATTCCCCCAGGGATGTGGATCCCATCAATCACCATGTCCTCCTCAATCTGACGGGCTGTTCCTGGAGCAGTTGGGTAGAGTCTCAGCGTCTCCTTTAGCACCTGTGGTTAAGGTAGAATTTGAGGCCTCTATAAGTAACCGATTATTTACACATTTTAAAGCATGAAGACGTTCATGGAAGATATACTTTGTTGTTAATAGTGTTAGAAAATATCTGATTTCTGGTTCTAAGTGCATGAATGATAAATTTTACATATTCGTGGTAAGTACCTGTGAGAGGTAGACCAGTTTCCCAAGGTCATCATAACTTATGTCTTGCTTCATCCCAATGACTTCATCCACTTCTTTCCTCAATCTGAAACATTAAACCAATACTTGGAAACTCAAAGATCACAAACTCAATTATAAACTGTTACACACCGTATTTAGACCTCTTACTTCTCCAGTATCTCAGGATGTCTTCCGAGTTCCATGATGCAGAATGACAGCTGATTAGCGGTTGTTTCTTGACCTAAAAGGTGGCGGTTTCATCAAAACTGAACTAGAACATGACTAGCCGGTAACTACTGCCAGCTGCTTGAATAATTTGAAGTTGCTTGGTGTAAAGTCCAGTTTTTTTTCAACCCCCTGCAGAAGCTCAGACTCCTTTTCCACCAGTGATGCAAAGTTTGATGTCCCTAAAGACAGTTAAAGCTGGCAGGATTTGAACTTCCATGTGTTCTGTCTTCTACATTCTTGTTCTTTGTAGCACCTCCACCACTGATCCATTACAGAAGGTGCATCGATTTGGTGGAGGAGAACCTCAAAGTACTCCTTTCACAGGAAAACTATGCAATCAAGGTCAGTGACAGTCCATCCTCATGATGAACAATGCTGGCAAATGCATAACATCTGCCATCTGAGCAGTCCAGTAGTTTGTCAGAATATTCTAAAGGCCTCCCAAAAGTCTTGCTCCATAGCCTCACAAAGCCAAAGCTGCACCCAGGTTCTGGCTTTTCATCTTCACAATCCACAGTCTTCATAAATTGATATACATCTGCTACCTCTGGACTCCCACAAGCTTGTCAACAAGTACTTTTTCATCCTGACAGCTCCCTTTCCTGTAGATGTTCATCAGTGTTTGAGGACTGTACCACAACAAGGACCACCCAACGTAAGGCCCCTACTCTACACATTTACATGAACGCAGCTAAAGGTAAACAGCCCATTCAAACACCTTGCCTCTGCTAGACATTACCAGCATTCTATTTTTATAATGTATTGTTTGAATTATGTGTATTTATGGACCTGAGTATGCAATTAAAATTCAATCAATTTCATTGATTACTGCAACTTATTCAGCTCCAGAATGGAAGAGTGCAACACGTCTACAGTCCATTGGTATGCCTCAGCCTCCTGCACAAGCTTTAGCTCCTGAGTCCACAACAAACTAGTACCTTACAAGACCTTCTGCAGGAGGCGGATTCACAGAACAAATACTAGATGGACCACATGGGTAAAAAAAAAAACAACCAACAGGTGTCAGTGTTCTCCAACACCACCCAATATATGATCAATTGGCCAAATCAACTAGACACAGCTTTTAAGTCCAGACAGCTCAGCCTGAAGGTATTTTCCAGCTATAAGGAGACTCACCAGCAATGAAGAACGTCACAAAGTTGTCCAACATCAACTCCTCATCTTCTTGGGTCATGCTTTCCTCTGTTTTGACAAGTGATTAGATAAGCCAGTTATCAGATGTTACCTTGAATTATATCTGCAGAAAAATACAGTTATTTTTTCTCTGCTCTCTGGCTTCTCATCCTAACCTGTAGCAGCACTTTTGATGATCTGTGTGAGGATGTCTTTAGGAACATCTTCTCCATTCTGCATGGCGGTCTTCCTCTTGTGGATCACCTGAGCACCAGTTGTGCGCAGCAGCTGGCACGCTTCCCTCACCTCTTTAGTGAACTGTCGGTTCTTTGGATTCAGCTGGAATAAGCAGACTCAAGTTCTCAAACAGTGTGTGAGGTTTTTATTCTAGATGTTCCAAATTCAACACAGGTTTAGTCTTACCTGAAAGAAAATATCTCTGGCGTAAATTGCCATTCCTTTAAGAACTTTCTCAATGGCTTTTGGGAAAGGTGAACTATTCTTTAGGAGGTCTAAGTCCATGCCGAATGCAACCTGAAATAAAGAAAATAAATATTAGTTAACATTGTGACAGAGAGGAACCCACAGGAGCTCACAGTTCACTTAAAGCTGCTGTCCGGAGTTTTCACCTTTCAGAAAAGATGTATGATTTTCAGAAATCCGTAAAAGTGATTGTCTCATATTTTACTGTGATGAAATGTAAGCGATACGTCTCTTTTTTTTTTTTTGCTAAGCAAGCCCCCTGCCCCGCAGAGCTCCGTGCCATTGGATAAGAGAAAAGCTCTGGAAAGAAGCTTTAAGGTAGCCTGGCAAGCCAGACTAAATAATACATTTATTTAGTCTGGCCACGCTCCATTGACGGCTCTCGGTTGTGGGCCGGGTTCTACCGTTGTCTTTCAAATGATCTCCACATTCCACCGGACAATGAATGTGACATTCTCTTGTTTCACTCTGTTGCATCATCCCACCCACCAGGCATATAGAGTGCCCTGATTGGCCCACAAAGCGGATAAAGCTCTGTGATTTGTTCACTAAGCAGATAGAGCACTATGATTGGCCCACCATTATGGACCAGTCACAGCTCTTTATGTGTTTGAAACCCCTCTAGAGAGCTGTGATTGGCTAGCCAGAGTCCTGGTAGGAGCTGCTGAGGTTCCAATGGATCATGCCTAGACCATTCTTTGCAAAGCAAGAATTTGGTCTAGTTCACTAGGCTAGCTTTAAGGAGCAAAATGAATCAAAATATGTCTAGAATTACTAGAGAATTTTCAAAATAAAGTCATCTAATTTACATTAATAAAAAAAATTATAAACACAGGAAATATTATATTGCAGCATTTATATAGATGTAACTTTACATAATAAGACTGTATTCTTTATTTTATAGAAACACTAGATTTTGATTTGTAATAATATTTTTGCTTTTTGTTTTTCTATTTTAGAACATTTATACCATACCACTACTGTACTTTACCACTTTATTTATCAAGCGCGCTTCAGCACAGCATGAGAGCCGACCAAAGCACCTTACGTAGGCTACAGTACAGAAAAAAGTACTGAAACATACATCGTATCCTAAAACACAGCTATGTAAACAAGTAAAACCGCCAAACTAGCTATTCTAAAAAAATATGAATAAAAACAATTAAAGTAATCATTTCACAGGAAACAAGTACAGATGTAAAAGCCAGGTCATAAAAGTGTGTTTTTAGTCGTGACTTGAAAGCCGCAATAGAAGTTGACTAGCAAACATTGTTTTGTTTAATAGTGAACTACAAACATCGTCATGTTTATAAGGGCCTACCAGTCTGAAGACAATGTACCTTCCACAGTTTGGCTCTTCATAGCATTAAAGCTAATGTCAGATCATGCTACAGCTTTACAATTGACGATACCTTAGCGATCACATCAAGTGTGACACAGTTGATGAGGTGAAGCATGTTGGCCTTTGTATTGTTGTCAGCAGCTTCCTCGAGTACATCCATCAGTTTCTCTGCTCTCTCATTGAAGGTCCCCATTAAACCTCTCAGATACCTGCAAGGAATTCAAAGTTTCAGACCAGCAAACAGCACGTCTACAACCGATTAAAGAAGCATTTTGCACAAACATAAGAAATAAAGAACGATGTGGGACTGAATAACTCACAAGCTGCTGAAGGCAGGGTCCATGATCCGGCGCTGTTTGTACCACATATCATGATCCAACGCCGTTATTAGGCCATTACCAAAAAATCTGCAAAAAACAAACAAAACAAAAGATGGTATTTTTCTAATGAAACAACAGTAGGAGGTTAGAATCAATTCTACCACAACTATAACTAAAGATGCATGAATGAGTACTGACAGAGTGACATCTACCTTTCCCCAAACAGGTAAAAGAGCCTCTTGTAGACAAACTTGTCTTTGCGGTACTTTGGAGACATCAGTATTTCCTGAAATGAAAACCAATAAAATGATGTAAGACAGGACTAGGGCCTTTATTTCATTTTCAGGTAGCTTCACACGCTCTTTTATAACTTTAAATGTTTTATACTATGTGCCAATCGGCAGGGGGCCTACCAATGGAAATTAGCCTTTTGGCTATAATTGGGTACATTTACATTGTAAAATGTTTATTAATGCACATTGTCCCTCTACATCAAAAAAAAGTTATTCAACTCTATTCTTTCTTAAACAGATTTCTCTTTTCCTATCAGGAGTTGAATCTAAAATTGCATCGCCCTCTAGTGGCCTCATCAAGTATTACAAAAAACAAACAGGAAATGTATTCCTCCCATAAACTTTTTTTTTCTGTTTGCTTAAAGTGTAAGTCACCCCCAAATAAACTTTTTTTTTGCTGATAAACTAAATAAATGAGTGTCTAATCGTGCTGCAGACACGTGTCGTCAATAATTTGGCACTTCAGTGCATCTTAGTTAAAATTTAAATATTCTGCCTAAAACTGGCAGTGTTGTGCCGTTGTCAGGTAAAAACTCTGCACTGTATTCTAATTTTAATCTACCACCGCTATTGGCTAAGAAGTATGCTATGATGTAAACTGGTACATTATGATGTCACAATGCTGTCGTGAGCCTGTGTGTGTGTGTATCTGTTAGCAGCGCCGTCCTCTCGATCTGCCAGGCAACAGCATTTGTTGCATTTTTCAAACATGAAGTGGGAGTGGAGTTAGACTCTGGTAGGGGGTGACTTGCTCTTTAAAGGTCTGACCAAATTTCATTTTCTCTTGACTTAATGAGTCCGATGAAAAGGTGATAGGAGACGACCGCTTTCTGTAAAGATTTTGTAACGGACTTCTTTTTTCCATTTAGTTTATCAAGAAAAACAAGTTTATGAGGCTTTTTTACATTTTACCTTCAATCATAACACTTCCTTTTTGCAGTGGCAACAATAAGCTGTTGTACATTTATGTAGGAAGATTTAGTTTTCTTTGAATACTTATGCAACAACTGTTTACCTTTGTGGCCTCTGGACAAGTCACACATATGGTAACTTGATGCAGACCATTTAGCCTGTAAACTGGTCCGTAAGTCTCAGCCCTGCAAAAAAAGACATTTTATTTAGAAACAATACTGACAGATCTGATAACTTATCAGAGTAGACAGTGTGTTGCTGAGGGAGTTATATAGTTAAAGTCCCATTAGTCGTCACACACTGGTGAAATTACATTTCCGCCTTTGACCCATTCCCGTGGGGAGCGCTGAGCAATCCATCCTCTTAAAACTGAGTCTCAAACGGAGAGGAATTGGGTGACCCAACCGCGGATTTGAATCCACAGTCTCCCAGTCTCAGGGCGGATACTCATACCCAGGGATCCAGGGTAGCCAGGGATTAAGGCAAAGTTGATTAGAAATGAGCTCTTAGGAAGTATATAAGTGGTCAAACCGTGGCGTTAATGTGGCTAAAAGATTGGACATAACTTACTTTTTATTGCGATTGAAGCCGTGATTTTACTTTTTTTAATAAGCCACTCCTAAATGTGTCTGTCTCCACCAGTCCCCATGCAGTCTCTGATTATCTGACCTTCAGCTCGAAAGGAGAGATGCTCACGGAGCGCTGTGGCCCTCCAGTTTGCCTTCTCAGGTGAATTTGTTCAAAAAGCAAAACTTATTACTCATGTTTACTTTCATTTCTTATGTATTTGCCGGCTGGGGCTCAGCATTAACTCCTCACGTCATCATGACACCTCATGATGCCTCTGTTGCGCCATGGCGCAATAGCCGTTTATAAAACAGACCATTACCGCAATATTACTACCAAGCAAGGCGGAATGAAGGCGCAGAATTTGCACAACACCATGTGTTGTAGCAATCTAGTTATGCCCGGTAGGATTTGTTTCCCTGTCGGTGAAATTTGCTTCCCCTTGCATCAGGAGCATGTGCCGGTGTTTTGTTGATATCTGTTCCCCCCTCAAGATCTGTTTCGCCTCCACCCAAACACAAGTAGGAACCATCCACTCCAAAAAACTGAGTGTCCTTCCTTAAACTTTACCCTAAACATAACCCTATAACAAACAAAAAAAAATTCGTTCCACACAGAGTAATTTCAGAAATTATAATTGTGCTAAACATACATTTTTGGTGACTAAGTGGTTATGGTCAGAGTAAGTGTCAGGGTGAGGGCTATTGCTTTGTGAGAGGGGGAACTTAAATCGACATAACACCAGCACCTGACGCAGGGGAAACAAATTCTACCAGGGATAACGATTGCTACAACACCTGCATGGCGCCTTTATAGGGCACATGGTGTCACGGTCTGAGGTGTATCCCTGCTGTCACTCTCTGTCTCTTGAGTTTTCCCTCTGCAGGTGGGCGTGTCTGGAGGTTGACCAAGCTGCAGCAGATCTGCTCATCAGCCAGCCAGGTGTATTTAAGCAGCTGGGAGACTTCTACACTTCGCTGGATGATTACTCTACCTGAGTACCTTCTAAGTCACCTCATAGTATTATATTCGAGCTCGTTGGACCTTTTGAGATTTTAGATGTGTTTTGGATTTTGGATTCTGCATTTACCCTTCCTGCTCTCGTTCACCAGATAAAACCTCCACCTTCATCTCTGACTGGCTGAACTCTGGAACTCCAACCTGCTTGTCTCTCAGCCGCTCCCTGGCCAGAACCACCTCCAGCTGCCCACCTAAGCTTCCTGGATCTCCACAAACTCAGCTCCCTCCACGTCTCACCTTTTGGATCTCAGTTCCAGGAAAACCCCCTCAGCCCAGACCGGACCACTCCTGCCTCGAGTTAGTTCCCTCCTCTCCAGACTGTAAGTCCTCCGCACAATTCAGATTCCTTACCCTCCTCGAGTTGGATCTAACTCCCTTCTGTCCACAGATTTCCCGCACAGACTGCCTTGTGAAAGAACTCAGCTTTGTTTATGCTGCTTCCTTGGTTTCCTTTTTAATAAATTCTTATTTAAACACTTTACCCCCGTCTCTATGCTGATTCTGTATGTCGTGGGTTAGACTTCTACACCACAACATGACACATAGTTGCAGTAATACTACGTCGATTTGCCGGTATGGTGTGCCGTGTAAAAAGCGCTGCTGTCTCTCACTGCTGTGAGGAGGCACACACACAATGCTGCCAGTCACAGCAAACCAGGATGCAAAATCAGTTTCCAAAAGTAAGAGTATTCAGGATGCTTTTGTTTAACTTTTATTTAATAATGGGGAACCCGCCCACCTGCTTGAGATGCGCTCATTACATTACAGGCCACAGACCGCCCGTGTGCTCAATCACGCCCACATTCCTAAAGCAGTGTGGAAAAAAGACTAGCTGGGACGGGCAAAGTGGCTAGGTGGCATTAGGCTATCTATACGCAGATGCCCCATCAACTTGAGCTGCCATAAAGACTGGCCACCATCTTGGATGGGTCTCCATTCACCCCCAGGGCAAACTTTTCTACTGAGGAAGTTGCTTACCCAACTAAAAAGCACATTTTATCAAGCTTTGTCACTAAATCTGACTCATTGTATGGCATGATAATAAAAAATAAAAACATGATTACACATCCATCCATTTTCTGAACCCGCTTGTCCATGTAGGGTCGCGGGAGGGCTGGTGCCTAACTCCAGCGGTCAATGGACAATCAGGTAGGGTACACCCTGGACAGACGGCGTCCATCGCAGGGCAACACAGACACACAGGATGAACAATCACGCACACACACTCACACCTAAGGACAATTTGGACAGACCAATCAAACTCATGTTTTTGGACTGTGGGAGGAACCCGGAGCGGAGAGAACCCACGCATAGACAGGGAGAACATGCAAACTCCGTGCAGAAAGACACCAGGCCGGGAAGCGAACCCAGGACCTTCTTGCTGCAAGGCAACAGCTCTAACCACTGAACCGCCCTATGATTACACATAATAAATAAAAATATAAAATCCCATCAGGTAGGCTAGAAAGGCCCTATGTGGTCTGTTTCAATAATACACTGGTTGTAAAAGTAGGCCGCACAAAAAACGGGCATAGTTGCTCACTCTGTGTGGACTTTGGAGTGTGAGGAGACCCATCCAATATGGCGGCGATGCAATGTCGCAGTCCAGCGTCTATGAATTTAATGGTCTAGTCTACTGAGAAGGTTATATAACAATTTAAAGGAATATTACACCAAAAGTCGAATTCAGGCACATTCAAGAAGTTTTAAGATCTTCCAGCACCTCACAGTATTTTAGACAAGTTCAGTTATTTTTCAAGTGATTTAAACACATTCAAAATAACACAATAAAGTACTTTTATTCCAAAAAGCACGTACAAGAGTTTACCCTTTAGCATCCATATTTAATCCACTTCATAAAACATGTTCATATTTAATAAAATAAAAACATAAACATTGTTTGTACTACTTACCATTTCAGAAACATGTCATGTACCATTCCGTCATTTTTCATAATCCTCAATAAGGTCGGAGAATGTCCAAAAATGAAACTAGAAGAACAAAAAAGTCAGACAGAAAGTCGGAAGAGCCAAATCGACTCGCTGCCAAAAAATGATAAGCCACCGCGGGATCGCGCACGGTTAGGTAATTGCATTTCTAGACGAAATTCCCCAGGATTTCGCCTTAAAACTCAGCATATCTAGCAATATGGACATTCAGAAAGCAGAGGTAACCTCTTCCGGTACTTAAACAGATGTTTATCGCGGATATTAGTTTTTCCACTTGGCACAACACCTTAACTTCAGCCTGGTTTTAGCCTTACCTGTCTCTCGGTGGTCCAGGTATGTGGTCATACTTCATGTGAATGTACTTAATAAACAAGCAGTAACCCAGAAACGCGATGAAAAGAACAATTACCAGAACTATGAGCGCATTTGCTGCCAAACCGAGCAGCAAGGAAAACACCGCCATGACTAGTGAGTCTAGAAAGCGGTGTGCCCTCTGCTGTTGTATAATCACACCCTGATGAACCCAGCTTGCACTGGGCATCGCGTTTAAAGTCCAGCGTTTTACCGAGGTATACAGCCTAGATCCACCTTTATTGGTTTTATTAATATTATTTGTTCTGAACTTTGTTCTCTGTTAGGAAAAACAATGATCTGACACTATTAGCTCAATAACCACAAAAATAAATGTAGACTTTTGTAAAAAATATTATTAATGAAGATGAACATAACCACTTTATTATCTTTAATTATAAAATATCCACAGAATGATGTAACCCTTGGACCCAAACCATCTAGAGGTACTAGAAATTCTTTGCATCGTGCAACAGAGATTTGCTTTCCATCTTAGTTTAACTCTGAGTATTTTGGATGACAGAAAAAGATTAATATAGATTAATACTATTAAACTGATATTATTAAATGCCTCCTGGGACGCCTCCCTGGTGAGGTTTTCTGGGCACGTCCAACTGGGAGGAGGCCTAAAGGGAGACCCAGGACACGTTGGAGGGACCATGTCTCTCACCTGAACAGGGAACGACTTGAGATTCCCCCGGAGAAGCTGGCCCAAGTGGCTGCGGAGAGGCAAGTCTGGGCCTCTCGACTTAGGCTGCTGCCCCCGCGACCCGACTCCGGATACGCGGATGAAAACGGATGGATGGATGAATGGATGGATGGATAAATTGAGTCTGCGGTGAAACAAATGCTATTGTTTTTTATGTTTCCATAAAACTTTCCATGATGTGCAAGCGCCCCTAATTTTGAACTGAATACTGAGCAGTTTTGTCAGACATAGGTCTAGTCCCAATACTCGCACTTCCACCCTTGAAATGTGCGTTCCCGGCCAAGGGTGCGAGTGCATAAGGTGTCCTGATTCTCAACTGCAGAAGGTGACCACACCATTTTTATACTCTTGATCCACCCTTGTCCGAAGTCTGCATCGATGCGGACTTTGGGCAAGGGTATTACCCACAATCCATTGCTGTGTGTGAATTTTGAGAAGAAGGCAAAGCAATGGCTCAAGTGCCTTTTATAAAAAATGTATTTTCCAATGTAAGAAGCTTGTTTTTAAGACAGTTCATGATATTTATTCATGCTCTGTATTATTTAGACTAAGATTGAATGTGGACATCAAAGAATTTAAATTTAGTCAAATAACTGTTTCTTTGAAAGTTAATAAAAACTTTTTTTGAAGTAGCAGAGACAATAACCTGCATCCCAGCATGCGTCGCGGTCAATGACGCAATGCTCCCTGTCCCAGTTTGGCACTCTCGTGTACTACGCACTCGAAGCCTTACCTCCTCTAAGTGTAATTCCCAGAACAGGTGCAGTGCGAGTATTGGGACTGGGCCATAAACTCTAGTAAACGTTGCAGATTTGAGCATTGATATTTTCCATGCACGTAGATGTACTCTGTGCCTTTCAATGACAACACATTCCTTTATCTTGTTGTAACAGCCTTTGACTTGTTAGAGCAATATTAGCTGTCTATCTTTTATGGATTATTGGCAGTGCTATGAACAAATATTGGTGTAGTTAACAGTTGGCTTGTGGCCAATAGTCAGTCGACCAGCACAACTAGTCAATCATTCATTCACCAATCTGAAACTCAAAAATCAGAGGTGGTTTTTCTAATAATTGTTAAATTATGCTGTCAGTAACAGATCTTTCATGTGGAAGATTTACTTCTATAATCTTAATTTTCAGGTTATTCAGAAACTTAAAAGATAAATGAAATTGCAGGGTCCCATGGTGGCACATTAGGCAATAATGTTACCTTGCAGCAAGAAGACTGCAGATTCAGAACCCAGATGTGGCCTATCACTGTGGAGTTAGCATGTTCTCGTGCATGTGTAAGGCTCTTCTGGGCACTCATGCTTCCCACAGACCAAAATCCTGCATTTTAGGTTAAATGGGAACTTTTAATGGCTGTATGTCTCGTTGGTCTCTGTGTGTCCATGGACTGGACTGGCAACCTGTGCAGGATGTTCCCCGCCTCTCGCCCGGTGACTGATGGAGCTAAGCACCAGATTCCTGCAACGCTACTCAAGAATAAGCTGTCAAAAATGACTGAATGAATACATGAAAAATAAACTGGTCTTCTGTTACTTCTTGTATACAAAAAAGAAATCTGCCAAGATCAGGTCATGTTTGTGCTACATTTTTATGGACTAATACTAACTTGTTCATGATCTGCTTGAACTTTGAACAAATTGTTTAATTAGAATTTGAGAAATACCAGGCTATCTGCGCCTTTTTGTGACGTTTCTCTTCCAGTAGCCAGGCTTACCTTTGTAGCCTCTGGACAGGTCACATACGCGCACACATAATGCAGAATATTAATCTTGTAAACAGGCCCATAGGTCAAAGCCCTGTAAATGAAAAAAATTAACACACCAACTCAATATGCAATTCTGACACACTGAGGGGCATGCCACTGAGCTTTATGGATAAAAAGAGACATAATTGCAGGAAAAACTAAATTTGGTACACAGAAAACCCCCAGAACGACATGATTGTGCTCACCATTCAAGCAGTTTGTCACGTACAAGTCCATCATTTTTCATAACCCTCAAAAGCGTCGGTGAATGTCCCAAAAAGAAACTGTTGAGGCGTGAAGCAAGTTAATGTTCAATAAAATTTTAACTAAACAGTCTTTCATTGAAGAAACTTAACTGTCTCTTGGTGGCCCAGGTATGTGGTCATGTTTCATATAGCATAGCATAGTTTATTTATATAGCACGTTTAAAATGCAGCATGGGAGCTGCCCAAAGTGCTGCACAGGCTAAAACAAAACACACCCATTACAAGGAGCTAAAACAAAGGATAAAAATCTCAATTAAAAGCAGAGAAAACATGAATAATAAGAGCACATTAAAACAATGACACAATAAAACACTAAAACGAGTCACTGTCTAAAAGCCAGAGTGTAAAAGTGGGTCTTTAAACGAGATTTAAAAATTGCCAGAGATGGAGCCTGCCGAACTCCAATGGGCAGTGAGTTCCATAGCTTTGGGGCAGCATGGACAGGTCCCCCCGCGATTTGAGTCTCATCCGCGGCGTGTGCAGCAGCAAAAGGTCAGCCGACCTCAACGAGCGGGTGGGCACATATGGAGTGAGAAGGGCAGAGAGGTAGGAAGGTGCCAGGTCATTGAGTGCTTTAAAAACAAAAGTCAGTAACTTAAACTGCACTCTGAAAATGACAGGGAGCCAGTGAAGATGTGTCAGGACAGGGGTAATGTGGCTACGTCGGTGTGTACCCGTCAAGAACCTGGCAGCAGCGTTCTGAACAACCTGCAGCCGATTCATGGACTTAATATACAAACAGTATGCAAGAAATGCTATCAAAAGAAGAAAAGTCAGTAAAATGACCACTTTTGAAACCAAATTCACTAGAATGTAGAACACTGCCATTGTGCTGTATTCAGAACTTTTAGTGGGACTGTTTCTACAGGTGAAGATGTGGGCGGGGCAGTGACTAAAGGATGCATTCAAATACACCTCGTAAACTACAAACCTAAGAATGACAGAAAGCAAAATTCCCATTGAGTACAATGTTTTAAAATACATATTAAGATAAAAACAAATATCCCAAACTACTTACTTGAACATTTGTCAAAAATGTTGTAGTTAGGTTAAAATGTTACTTCCAAGAAAAACAAACACATTAAAAGAGCATTCACAAAGTCTAGAAAAACATTAAACTGAAAAACCACAGTCATGTCAGGAGCTGCCCCTCCTGCCCAATTAATTTGTTGCACCTGCCCCTAATGTCAGGTTTTCAGCTATATTTTAGCCACTGACTGACAAAATACTGGAAAACACCTCCATGATATTACAAATAGCTTTCTGAAAGGCTTATAGGAAACATTACACCCATCTACTGCATAGCCATGGGTCCCCAGACAAAAGAGAAAAAAATGAATGCAATCAATGGGGCTGTAAAACCATTTTCTAATCCTGTTTGATTGTGTTTGATATGTGCCATGGATTTCACATATGATGTCAGTGAATGAAGACATATTTTGATGACAAGATAGTGCTTTTATTTCAAATGGCGTAAAAAGTTATTTTAGGGTTTGTGAGAAAATACGTTTAGGACTACAAATGTTGGTCTCACCAAATTAGCGTCATCGAATTAGACACGAAAAGAAGAAGATTAGTTTAGAGATCATCACATCCTTCATCCGGGACAAAAGAAAGGACCATTGAACGTGGAGAAAATCACAGTAGATCTGGTCATGTGGAAAGTAGCAGCAATGTTGGGGAGAATAGATTCTAGTGACGTCATTTATGCGACGTTTGCATATCCTTTCAAACCCAGGCTGAGTCCATATCAGTCATTGCGTCCTTGGGCAAGACACTTTTCATTCCTGGCCTGGGGGGCAGTAGTCATTTTACTATCACATGTTCCAGTCTAGTTGAAATATTTTTATACTAAGAGATGAACGTGAGTCCACATCAACATGACGCCATCTTTATGCTCTGTCATAATTTGATTTTGGCTGACTGGATTTAATGTCTCTCAACTCATTGCAGCTAACATGAATCAAATTGTTAGCTGAAGTGAATTCAGGCAAAAAAAACTGTGTAAACAGTAAAGCTATGATTGGTGGAAAACACTTATAAAACAAAATAAAAGTTTAATATTACAAAACATTTCCTTTTCTGTTGAGTTGCATTTTGAAAAATCCACCAAAGAAAACACAGGAAAGTGCCAGGTAGTTTCCGTTTGTCCAGAGGAACCTGAACGCAGCACACAGGATTGATTGTTGAGAAGGACGGTGACAACAAAAATGGAGACGGATCGAAAACAACGTAAGACTGTCTCTGCGTTTGTTCTCACACAGAAACGGAGGCGGGTAGAATAGAAGGATAACACCTAGACAGAAAACTGCGTTTATGTGAAAACGGTGTTCATTTTAAGCTAGTTTGGCCGTTAATAGCTTAGCTTTTGTAGCCTAGACGTTTGCTAGTGTACCATTTGCGATTTAGCTACATATAGGAGTAAACACGCTGGACACGTTGTGTCTGTTTTGCTAATTTAGTTTAGACGGTGCGGAATGAAAATGTTTAGTGTGCTTAAAAATAACTACCGTCATTTTACTTCCCGTCCTGTGCTTAATGTGTGGGTCAATTTTGTTGTTTTAGTGAAGCAGACCCGTTACTTTATGATCCTGTTCAAAGATGCAGCCGAGCTCTGACTCTGTTGACAATTTAGTGCTTTTCTAAACTAAAATGTTGTTATTTAGTGACGTTTATGCATGTCGACTTGGTTGTAGTTTTCTGTACCACCTCAGGGTGTCGCTGTTACGCGTTGACTTGTGCAGAGATTGTTTTTATTGGTTCCTTCCGCCATTAAAATATATTTTATTCTATATGAGCTAATAGACATTAGCCACATTCAGCACCACCGCGTGTATGAGTTAATCTAGATGTCTACTGATGAACAAGTAGATCTCAGTTTTCTCAGTAAACAGCTTTTGTCATTTAATTGTCTACAAACAGTTGAAATTTGTTTTCCATTGTGGGTAATTGGCATCCATAGTTTACAGTAGGGCTGGACAATATTGAAAAAAAAAGTATGTCTATAACAAGTTTTTTTTATATTGATCCATATTAATAATTATAGAAAAATATGTTTAAAATTGTAGAAAATGTATTTTACGTGCAGCCCTGGCCATTTCATTTTTGGTATTTTTTTTTCTCCACCTCTTCTCGCTGAGACATCTTTCTGCCTCACGCTGCGTTTTGCCTTGAGAAGGGGAGGGCCTGGTGAAGTAGCAGGCTGAGTCTGTGGTTTTGATTGGTTAGGAGTAAGTAGTGAGTCTAGTATGCTGCTACCTGATAGGTAATAATGAAAAAGAAGGAAGAAAATGTATTTTCTATAGCGCCTCTCAAGATAAAAATCATGAGGCGCTTCACAAAAACAAAACTTTAAAATATAAAAAGAATTTCGAAAATGATAAAAAAAATATGTATAAATGAGCAAAAATAGACTTTTGTAACGAGAGAGAGAGAGAGAGAGAGAGAGAGAGAGAGAGAGAGAGAGAGAGAGAGAATAGGAAAGAGGGAAATCAGTGGATCCTGAGGAAGGTGGAATAGGTGGGGAGAGAGTGGTGATGAAGGTCATACAAAAGCCAGCTTGAACAAGTGAGTCTTAAGCTGTTTTTTAAAGGAGACCACTGAGTCCACTGATCTCAGGCTCAGGGGGAGAGAGTTCCAGAGTCTGGGAGCCACAGCAGCACATTATCTGTCACCTTTGGTCATCAAATCAAATCACTTTTATTGTCACGTCACATGTGCAGGTACACTGGTACAGTACATGCGAGTGAAATTCTTGTGTGCGAGCTTCACAGCAACAGAGTAGTGCAAAAATACAATAACGTAAAAACAAGCAAAATATAAAAATGGCTAATCTAAGTAATAATATGTATAGTATGTAAGGTATATACATTACTAAATGTGTGTGCTAGTATTTTTTTTCTATGTGTGTGCGTGTGAGTGTGTGTATAATGTGTACACACATGTTTTACAAATGAATAAAGTAAACGATAAGATAAGAGATATAAATGTACAGAGGTTGGTATGTGCAAAACTGTGGCATTAATGTACAGTATGGAGTGTGTAATGTTGGAGTTTCAGTAGTGAGGGTGAGGTGTCTGCGATGTGTTCAGCAGTCTGATGGCCTGATGGAAAAAGCTGTCTCTCAGTCTGCTGGTTCTGGACCGGATGCTGCAGAACCTCCTTTCTGATGGAAGTAGTCTGAACAGTTTATGGCTGGGGTGACTTGAGTCCTTGATGATCCTCCCCGCTTTCCTCAGGCACCGCTTCCTGTAGATGTCTTGGAGGGAGGGAAGCTCACCTCCAATAATCCTTTCTGCACACCGCACTACTTTCTGGAGAGCTTTTCAGTTGTAAGCCGTGCTGTTGCCATACCAGGTGGAGGTGCATCCAGTGAGGATGCTCTCAATGGCACAGCGATAGAAGGTCCTGAGGATGCGGTGGCTCTTGCCAAATCTTTTCAGTCTCCTGAGAAAGAAGAGGCGCTGCTGTGCCTTCTTCACTGTATTTTCCGTGTGCACTGACCACGTAAGATCCTCAGCCAGATGAACTCCAAGGAAACGGAAGCTGCTCACCCTCTCCACAGCGTCGCCGTTGATGGTGATGGGGATGTGTATTCCTCTGCACCTCCGGAAGTCTATTATCATCTCCTTTGTCTTTGTGACGTTGAGGGTGAGACGGTTGTCCTGACACCAGTGGGTCAGGGCGCTGATCTCCTCCCTGTAGGCCGTCTCATCGTCGTTGGTGATGAGACCTACCACTGTGGTGTCGTCAGCAAACTTAACAATGATGTTGGAGTTTCTCGTGGCCGTGCAGTCGTGGGTGTAGAGTGAGTACAGGAGAGGGCTCAGCGCACACCCCTGCGGTGCACCAGTGTTCAGTGTTACGGGAGATGAGGTGGTGCTGCCCAGTCTGACCACCTGGCGTCTGTCAGACAGAAAGTTAAGGATCCAGCTGCAGAGGGAGCTGCTCAGTCCTAGATCCTGCAGTTTCCTGTCCAGCTTCGAGGGAACGATGGTGTTGAATGCTGAGCTGTAATCTACAAACAGCATTCTCACATACGTGTCCCTCTTCTCCAGGTGTGACAGGGCAGCATGGAGTGTCAGGGCTATGGCGTCATCAGTGGACCTGTTGTGGCGGTATGCAAACTGTAGAGGGTCCAGTGAATCGGGCAGTGCAGAGCAGATGAAGTCCCTGACCAACTTCTCGAAGCATTTTCTCACGATGGGGGTCAGGGCTACAGGTCGCCAGTCATTCAATGTGGAGATGGTAGAGGATTTGGGTACAGGGACAATGGTGGCCATTTTGAAGCAGGCTGGGACTACAGACAGAGAGAGGGAAAGGTTGAAGATGTGTGTAAACACTCCAGCCAACTGACCTGAGGATGCGGCCGGGAATCCCATCCGGACCAGTAGCTTTGTGTGCGTTCACCCTCCTGAAGCACCTCCGCACATCCTCTTCAGACACAGTGTGTGCACTGACGTCATCTGCGGTGCGCTCACTGTCTGGTCTCATGGTGTTCGCTGTGTCGAATCTGGCATAGAATTAGCCAGCACATTATCTGTCACCTTTGGTCTTTAGCCTGGTGCTGCACAACCAGTAGGCTTTGTTCACCAGACCTCAGGGACCTGCTGGGGGTGTAGGGACTAAGAAGATCACCAATGTAAGATGGTGCTTGTCCATGTAAGGCCCTATAGACCAGAACTAGGATCAAATGAATCCTGAAATTGGCTGGCAGCCAATTAAGTTGGAGGAGAAGCGGGGTGATGTGGGTGTGTTTGGAGGACTTGGTCAGAAGCCGAGCACAGGCATTCTGAACCACCTGTAGACGGTTCAGGGAGGTTTTGCTCAGACACGTGAAAAGAGAGTTACAGTAGTCTAAGCGTGAGGAGATGAAGGTGTGGATAACTGTCTCAAGTGCAGAGCGGGACAGAATGGAATGAACAAGAGAACTGACATGATAATCCAGGGTGAGAATTGGGTCAAAGGTCACACCAAGATTCCTGACAGAAGGTTTGGTGTGGGAAGCAAGCTGACCAAGAGAGTCTTTGACTTTGGGAACCAGCTTGTCTGGGGCACAGATGAGGATCTCAGTCTTATCTTCATTCAGCTGTAGAAAGCTCCCATCATCCAGGTTTTGATAGAGTCTAAGCAGGTGTGTAACAGCTGCAGCTTAGACATCTCATGGGGCTTAAAGGAGATGTACAGTTGGATGTCATCTGCATAAAGATGGTAGGAGATTCCTTTGAAGGAGCTCAGGATGTGCTGAAGAGGAAGCAGATAGAGGAGGAAGAGCAGAGGCCCCAGCACAGAACCTTGTGGGACACCATGGGTTAGGGAGGTGGTGGAGGACCTAAACTTGGAGACGGCCACAGAAAAGGAGCGCTCAGAAAGATGAGAGGAGAACCACTCCAGAGCAGATCCTGATAGGCCTACCCAGTCTTTCAGCCTCTCCAGTAGCAGGTGATGGTCAACAGTGTCAAAGGCTGCAGTCAGGTCCAGCAGGACCAGAACAGAACAGTCCCCTGCATCACTGTGGGTCAGAAGGTCATTAGAGACCCTAAGAAGAGCTGTTTCAGTAGAATGAGCTCTACGAAAACCTGACTGGAAGCTATCATAGATGTTATGTTCATCAAGAGCAGCTGTGAGTTGTTTTGCCACAACCTTTTCCCAGATCTTGGAGATGAACGGAAGTTTAGAGATGGGTCTGAAGCTGCTATGGAGAGAGGGGTCGAGACTCGGTTTTTTAAGTAGCGAGTGGATTATATCATTGTTCAAGTAAGCAGGGACCTGACCAGAAACCAGAGAAGCATTAATTATAGAGAGC
The DNA here is from genome assembly GCF_043380555.1 of Nothobranchius furzeri. NCBI lineage: Eukaryota > Metazoa > Chordata > Actinopteri > Cyprinodontiformes > Nothobranchiidae > Nothobranchius > Nothobranchius furzeri. The sequence continues at coordinate 21,183,863 of NC_091742.1, forward strand.
ACGCTGGGACCGATGGACTGAAAAGCACTTCTAAACAAAGATGAGGGTAAGATGTTGAGGGGGCATGCAGAGGTCTTCATAGAGTTAACTAGTTTGGTTAACTCAGGCAAAGAAACAGGAGCAAAGCTATCTAGGATGATGGGCCTGGTTGGAGTCGGCAGAGGCAGCGATAAGGCTGAAGGAGAGATGCTAGATCTAACCTTATTGACTTTGTCCACAAAGAAAGACAGAAAGTTCTCACAGTCTGTAAAAGAGTGGATGGAGGCTGTAGGAGAGGCAGCAGTAGCTCAACAGGTTGAGCGGGTTGTCCAGTAGTCGGAAGTTTGCAGGTTCGATCCCGGCTCCGGACAGAGAATTCTGCTGTTGTGTCCTTGGGCAAGACACTTAACCTACCTTGCCTGCTGGTGGTGGTCGGAGGGACCGGTTGCGCCTGTGCTCGGCAGCCTCACCTCTGTCAGTGCCCTCCAGGGCAGCTGTGGCTACATCGTAGCTCATCACCACCAGTGTGTGAATGGATGAATGATACACTGTAGTGTAAAGCACTTTGGAGCCCTTATTGACTTTGTCTGGGTCACTTTGGAGTCCTTACTCTGAGGGGCGCTATACAAGCGCGGGTCATTTATCATGCTGCTGATGGTGTTAAACAGCACCTTGGGGTTCCCTTTGCTCTGGGACACCAGGTTGGAGAAATAGGAAACCCTTGCATCTCTGACTGCAGAGCTGAAGGATGTCAGAAGAACCTTTAAATGCAGCAGATGAACGTGGAGACGTTTCTTTTTCCACAAGCGCTCACAAGGAAACTTTTTATCGAAGTTTTATCGACCCATTTTTATCCATCGCACCACATGTCTATCGATAGATATATTGCACTATTGAATTATCGTCCAGTCTTAGTTTCAAGTAATTGTTTGCTTGTAACAAATCGAACCATTACTTTTTAAAATCCATTCAGTATTATAACACAGCATCATGCTGTTGTCCTTTCTAGTCTCCCCTTACTGGAATGTGTTTTGTCCTTTAAGTAAAAGTGTTTACCTCTGATTTGCTCACAGGTAACTCATGTCTGACAACTGACTCGTAACTATCTGAGAGGAGGAAAGCACCCAGAGATCGGAGCCATGGAGGCTCGCTTTGGTACCGTTGTGTTCAGCTCCAAGTTTGACTCAGGGAATCTAGCACGGGTGGAGAAGGTAAAGAAGGGCTGCACGAGTCCCTCCTCTAAACCCACCTCTGATGTTTCTGGGTCACACCTTACTCCGGACTGTGAGTTCAACGTGTGGACCCAGCCAGACTGTGCTGGGTCAGAGTATGAAAATGGAAACAGGTAAATTTTTATTTGATGCTCTTTCCTTCATCAAGAAAAGAGTTGATTTGTAATCATTAGATTGTTTATTTTCAGGTCGTGGTTTTACTTCAGCGTTCGAGGGACTACGCCCGGGAAATTACTGAAGATCAATGTGATGAACATGAATAATCAGCGGAAGCTCTACAGCCAGGGGATGGCTCCCCTCGTACGAACTTTACCTGGCAAAAACCGGTGGGAAAGGATCCGGGACAGACCCACAGTCAAGGTACACACACACCCTGATCCCGTCAGAGAGACGATGTGAACGTCAGAAACCGAAGAGGCTGAGCAGGTATTTTTTATCTTTCTAGTAATACTCCTGCATCCCTGTTCATCTGCTGCTTTCCAGATCGCAGATAACCAGTTCATTCTGTCCTTCACCCACCGGGTGCTGAAGGTGCGGGGGGCTATCACCTTTTTCTCCTTCTGCTTCCCTTTCTCCTACACCGAGTGTCAGGAGATGCTGCAGCAGCTGGATGAGCGCTTCCCCAACGCTGCTCAGCTCGGTCCGAGCAGGTAAAACACACGCTTGTTGGCTCATGTTAAGTTTTGTTCTTTTGGCACTTTCTTATTGCCACTAATCTGTGTATTCCTGTGTCAGTGCACCAGGCGCGGTGTATTATCATAGGGAGCTGCTGTGCCACTCTCTTGATGGCAATAGGGTGGACCTCCTCACTGTGACCAACTGCAGCGGGATGCAGGGAGATAGAGAAGCCCGTCTGCCAAAACTGTTTCCTGAGACCAACACTCCAAGGCCTCACCGTTTCACTAACAAGAGGGTATTTAGTCTTCATGTGTCCTTAAATACAATACTTATGTGATGTTAAGTCACTTCTGTGTGTGTGTGTGTGTGTGTGTGTGTGTGTGTGTTCGCTCGCTCGCTCAGGTGTTCTTCCTCAGCAGCCGAGTGCATCCCGGAGAAACTCCTTCATCCTTCGTGTTTAACGGTTTCCTGAACTTCCTCCTGAGGACAGATGACCCACGTGCACACATGCTGCGCAACATGTTTGTGTTCAAACTCATCCCCATGCTCAACCCAGACGGGGTCATTCGAGGACACTACAGGTCAGGGGTGATTCTAGCATCCGAGGTTTAGGGGTACTGAGCTCCCAGAGAGCTGCCCATCCAGGCAGGATTAGTTTGACTGTTTTGTACATTTTAAAACAATTTTGGTGCCACATTTGTAAAATAAAAGCAAAACACTCTTTTCCACAAATAAAAAAAAGGTTTCACAAATCACAAACCAGGCTTTACGGACTCTGCTGTTACAATGTCCAGGTTCAGAGGCTGTAGTACAGCATGGCTTACTGTTTTTCTTGCTTCAACACACCTGAATTTAAAGGGGCATTATGGAAGTGTGACAGCCAAAACATGTATAGAAATAATAAATGTCTTCTTCATTCATTCTCCTGCAATGCCCTGGTCCTGTAGAATGAGCCCTGGCATTTTTACTGTGATTGCCTGTTTTTCTGTAAAATCACAGAAAAAGAGAGATGCTCGGGTCGAGCAGGCTGCTTCATGCGCGTTCACGCTCAGGCATCGCCCGTAGCATTTGCTATCCGTAGCTTTAGCAGCAGAGAGAGAGGCAGTGCCACTTTGTCGCTGTTCCTAACGCCTAGTGACAAAGCTAGCCACATTTCTGAGGACCCTTAGCTACTTTCTGTAGAACTTTCTTCTAGATATTTCCTGCAAATTAGCAACAAAATAGCCATTTTTGCTTCGAACCGTTCTTTGGTTTGACGTTGTTTCAGCTGTCATCAAGGATATAAAAGTTACAGATGCTGTAAATGTTACTAGAGTGTAGCTCACCTAGTAAGATGACTGTTTCTCATGCAGAAGACCTGGGTTTGATTCTGGATGTGAACATAGTTTATTTAGAGTTTCTTTTTTACATTAATAGTATATTTTTTTACAGTAAGACGCCCAAATTTTTATTTGAGACTCGCCGAACGGCATTGAATTCACAGATAAAAAAGATGTGGGTTCAACTTTCATTTTGGAACAATTTTTCAAGCAAGGGAAGGGAATGATCTGAGCATGCAGGAGGACTGACCCATCATATATATATATATATATATATATACATTTGAGGTTTAGAGGCTGAGTTACTATAAACGTTTCTAACGCTGTGTTTTTAATTGTTTTTCCTCAGAACTGATTCCAGAGGTGTGAACCTGAACAGACAGTACTTAAACCCAAACCCTGAGCTCCATCCGTCCATTTATGCAGCCAAAACACTGTTGCTCTACCACCACACACACAACCGCTTGCACAACACACACAGCAGCACCCCTCACACACAGCCCCGCCCCCTCAACAACAAGACCACCAATCAGCATCAGTCTTCACCGCTCACTCCTCTAGAAGTCAGTTTGAACCAACGGACTACAGAGAAAGATGGAATCCCCGCTCAGGCCGAGGTTCCCATGGTGATGGAGGAGAACTGGACAGCCGCGGAGACGAGGAAAGGGAGCCAGAGCAGCTCCTCAGGCCCCTCAGAGACCGTAGCTCCTGCTGCCAAAGAAGATGAAGCTGCACCACAGGGGGAGGAAGTTGAGTCTGTGCCACCACAGGAGGGAGGCGTGGCCTATTATGTGGACTTACATGGCCACGCCTCCAAACGGGGATGCTTCATGTATGGAAATAACCTTCCTGACGAGAGCCAGCAGGTAAAAATAGTCATTGTGCTATTTTTGGAAGTGGGTCATATCACATCAGGAGATTTTTAGCCTCTTTGCTTAAATTAATCCGACAGCTGCAGCAAACAAATCCTAAATTCTTGCTTTGCTGTCTTTGTAGGTGGAGAACATGCTGTACCCCAGGCTGATTGCTGTGAATTCTGCCCATTTTGACTTCCCGGGCTGCAACTTCTCTGAGAAAAACATGTACGCATGCGATAAGAGGGGCGGGCAGTCGAAGGAAGGCAGCGGCCGGGTCGCTATCCACAAGGCCATCGGGCTGCTTCACAGGTCAGACAGCTGCTACAGGCCACGCTAGCTGTAATCAAGGTCAATAGCACGTAGCATAGCATCACGAGTCTTTTACTGGTCATCTTTGAGCCACGTGCAGGGATTCCCCCAGAAAAGGAGTAAAGCCTGGTGGACCGGACCATCAGAGATGGGGGGGGGGGGCTTGGTGTATGAATTCCGAGTTCCGTTGCTCGTCCGTGACAGCGTGCGTGTTTGTGTTTGTGTGTATGAAGCTGACGGTCCTTTCTGTTGCTATTCTGTGATGGGGGGGGGGGGGGATGGTGTGTGCACGTGCACACGATCCGCTGCTGTTTCTCACCAGTATCAGCTGATGGGAGGGCCCTACTTTTGTTTAACTGCCGTGCGCCCTTCGTGTCAGCGGACACGGTAGGGTCGGGGAGGGGGGCGAGGCATGACGCAAAGCCTGGAGGGCCGCCAGGCATATAAAGCGCTGGGGGAAACCCTGCACGTGTGAAGGGCTGCCATCTGCCCTTGGAAAGGACGTGTCAGGTGCCTTGCTCAATGTTTGATTGAAATGTTTATTTTTTTTCCAGTTCATAACCTGAAATGTTTGTTGTGTTTCTCCTCTGGATGCACACCAGCTACACGCTGGAGTGCAATTATAACACGGGCAAATCCATGAACACCATCCCGCCTGCCTGCCACGACAACGGCCGGGCGACCCCTCCCCCACCCTCCTCGTTTCCTCCCAAATACACTCCGGAAATATTTGAGCAGGTAGGAGCAAACGCGTGATTTCCGTTTCTGTGTTCTGCTGCTGGCTGGTGCTCAGGTGTGTGAATGTTGTGCACCAGGTGGGACGAGCCGTGGCCATCTCTGCCCTGGACATGGCAGAGTGTAACCCTTGGCCCCGTCTGGTGCTGTCTGAGCACACCTGCCTTACCAACCTAAGAGCCTGGATCCTCAAACGCGTCCGCAATACCAAAGCTCTGAGCGCCCACGTCCACACTACCCCAAAGGTCCACAACGGCAGCAAGTTGTCACCGCCAAGAAGTTTTAATAAGTGAGTCTCTGAGACCAGGATCCTGAATTCCTCCACTTTTATCCTCCTTTTATACGCCGAGTCACAGATTTCTGTGTTTGTCCGGATTTTTATTAGCTTTCTGTCCAGATCGACATCAGAGAACACCATCAGCTGTGTTCACCACAACAGCCTCAACAGCAGCAGCCAGACTCCCTCGCCAAAAAAGCACAGCTCCCCGAGTTTCACCTTTGGCTGCCCCCCACCACGGACTCGCACACAGCACAACAGCACACACACCAGTGGGCGTGGAGGCAGCAAAACACTTGGGCCGGTCAGGGGTAAGCTGGTGTGTGTGTGTGTGTGTGTGTTACTGTGTGTGCTCTTTAATTTGTCATCTTTTTTCCATCATGCCTGGTTGATGTGTGGAAGGTTCAGGTTCACAATAACAGACCCCTACTTACCTTCATATGACCCTGTCATGTGTGTGTGTGTGTGTGTATGTGTGTGTGTGTGTGTGTGTGTGTGTGTCTTTAGACCCTAAGCCTCAGGAGAAGAGACGCCCTTCTCACCACCGTTCCATCCTACGGTCTCCCGGCAACAGCCACAAACCTTCCCACCCCACTCAGCCCCCCCCTTCCTCTTCGTCGTCCTCCTCGTCGTCCTCGGTGTGTGCAGCAGGTTCCTGTCCCCTCCCGGCTCCGGTCAGTATAACAGGTCTGTACTCCCTCCAGCCCCCCAGCCTTTCCTCCTTGCTCCCCTCCCTCCAGGCTCTGCCCCGACCCGAGATGCTCTCAAAGCTCAGTCCCCTGCTTCTTCAGAGCCTCCCACCTGCCACCAGATCTCCTACTGGGCCGACCCCGGACTGAACCCAGTGTGTGTCTGTGTGTGTTAGTTAAACTATAAAAAGAGACTCCTTGCGAGTGCTCAAACACTACTGGTGCTTGCTCTCTCTCTCTCTCTCTCTCTCTCTCCTCTCTCTCTCTCTCTCTCTCTCTCTCTCTCTCTCTCTCTCTCTCTCTCTCTCTCTCTCTCTCTCTCTCTCTCTCTCTCTCTCTCTCTCTCTCTCTCTCTCTCTCTCTCTCTCTCTCTCTCTCTCTCTCTCTCTCTCTCTCTCTCTCTCTCTCTCTCTCTCTCTCTCTCTCTCTCTCTCTCTCAGTTCTGAATCTGGTGTGTTTCATTTTTCACCGAGCAATCTGGATCATGAGGGGTTTCTGTTAAATACGGAGACCGTTGTTTTTTATTTTTATATAATATAACAGTATCTAGTCAGTGTACTATAAGCTAAAATTATGAACCTTGTAATTTGCTGTTTGGTTTATTTTCATTTAGAAACAACACTGCCAGGCAGACCTGGGCTTTAATGCAGGTTCAGCATAATCAGCTGTAAAACAAGAGATGCTTTCACTTTTACCACGTAGCTCTTTTGATTTTACGTTAAATGATTTTTGCAGATTTCTTTTAATTTTGATCATATTTATCTGTAAAGGTGCAGGCAGATGGTTTCAGAACAGGCCTTTGGCTGTGTGGGGTTACGTTTCGTCTAAATATTTATCTCAAGCGTATCTCTACATTAATCAAACTGTTAGATAGCGATTTTTGATTGATTCTTTGTCATTTTCATTTGAACTTTAGCCATTCCTCCTGGGAATATCTTTTAAAACTGCATCATTCCAGCATCTGTCCTGCTGATGGGGTCAGGCAGATGTGTGGAGGTAACAGCGATCACCATCAAACCAAAGCGTCACAAACTTGTTTTCTTTACTGCTGCAGCTGCCGAGGTGACGAGTATTTATTATATTTAACTTGTAAATTGCCAGTATTGGTTTGGATGTAAATAAAATAAATGTTTTTGTGCAGATAACTGCTGAGTAAGCTGCACCCTGCAGGCACATCCTGGACTCAGTATTTAGAAAGTCTGCACTTATTTTTTGCGGTTAGAGAACCATGAAAATATCTCCAAATCGCTTTAGTTTTTATGTGAACGTCTTTGATCTGTTGTGGAAATCTTGTGTCTGTGACTCCGTCGATAAACCTGAAAGGTTTTATTAGCAGCAACTCTCAGAGTATTTGGTCTCTCTGTGTTGTAGCTGCTGTCTGATCCAGTGCTGTGAACCGTGGTTGTCATGGTGTGCCTTGCTTCAACGTAAACTGTAGGTTTTTAAGAGCCGCTCATATTTCAGGGCAATTTGTAGAATATCTTGCTGCACCTGTACGTCCTGCAAACTGCAGCTGAAAAATAAAAATGGCTTGAAGTTAGTGGCCACTATTGTTGCTTTGCAATAACACATAATCACTAGTATTGTTGGCTTTGTACAGCAGATCATCTAGTAATAATTTAGTGCTTTTACACACTTTAAAATGGCTAAAATATCACTTTTAAAGCAGAAATGTGGAGTTTTTTTGTCAGAGGGCACCATCTAGAGATGGAAAATTGTATCACACCTTATGTCCCTCTTCCTATATCATTACACCTGGAAACAATGCCTCTCGATTACGAATAATAATAATACATTTTATTTAAAAGCGCCTTTCCGGTCACTCAAGGACACTGTACACTGGACGAATGTGCACCTTAGTCGGGCAACAGAGCTATAACACATTTTTTACAATTATATACATACATACATATATATATATATATATATATATATATATATATATATATATATATATATATATATATATATATATATATATGCGTTCCCTGGCCAGGTGAGAATCATAGTCTGTCCAACATGTCCTGGGTCTCCCTTTAGGTCTTCTCCCGGTTGGACGTGCCCGGAAAACCTCACCAGGGAGGCATCTAGTAGGCATCCTACCTAGATGCCCGAGCCACCTCAACTGGCTCCTCTCTATGTGGAGGAGAAGCGGGTCTACTCCGACCCCGTTCTGGATGACCAAGCTTCTCACCCTATCTCTAACGGAGAGCCCAGCCGCCCTGCGCAGAAAAATCATTTCGGACGCTTTTATCAGCGTTCTTTCGGTCACTACCCAAAGCTCGTGACCATAGGTGAGGGTAGGAACGTAGGTCAACCGGTAAATTGAGAGGTTCGCCTTCTGACTCAGCTCTCTCTTCACCACGACAGACCGGTACAACGCCCGCATCGCTGCAGATGCAGCACCAGTCTGCCTATCGATCTCACGCTCTATCTTTCTCTCACACATGAACAAGACCCCGAGATACTTAAACTCCTCCACTTGAGGCGAGACCTCGTCCCTGACCCAGAGAAGGCATTCTACCCTTTTCCGAATCAAGACTATGGTCTCAGATTTAGAGGACCTGATTCTCATCCCAGCTGCTTCACTCTTGGCTGCGAACCGCTCCAGAGAAAGCTGAAGATCACGTTCTGATGAAGCCAACAGGACCACATCATCTGCAAAATACAGAGACCTGATCCTCAGGCCACCAAAACAGATGCCCTCAACACCTTGGCTGCACCTTGAAATCCTGTCCATAAAAGTTATGAACAGAAGCGATGACAAGTGCAGCACCTCGAGACTAGTTGTAAGGAGGAAGGCAGATGACTTGTGGGTGTGAGAGCCACCATCCAGGATGAAACATCCAAGATCCATAAGTACATCAAAGACAAGACCCCAACAGATGATGCAGGAGGACAAACTCCTATATGGGATGTACCACAGACAAATAACTGAAGTGGCTCATGTCAGGAAATCCCACCATCGGCTAGAAAGAGCTGGTCTGAAGGACAGCACAGAGGCACTCATGACTGCTAAGGAACAGGCCCTGAACACCAGAGCAACAGAGGCCAGGATCTACCACACCAGACCAGACACAAGGTGTAGGCTATGCAGAGGCCCCTGAGACAATCCACCACATACCTGCAGGGTCTAAGATGCTAGCAGGGAAAGCAAACATGGAACACACAAGAAAAACTGACCTTCTGCCTACTTGACAGAACAGGGCGAGACTACACCTTTGGTGGAGTAAAAACAAATAAAATTAAAAAATAGAAAATTCCTAAAAAGGGGAAAAACTCCAGATTGCTGCTTTAAAAGTGATTATTTTTGTATTATTTTCTCACAAACCCAAAATAAAACATCACAGTTCAGCTCGGTGTCCTGATAAGCCTCCTGCAGCTCTATTCTGCCCCCTCACTGTGAACCGTGACTGTATCCACTCTTCGTTCAGACTAACACCACCCTGTAGCCACGCTCACACCAGTCTGTCCTTTTGATTGTACGAGACGTGTGCATTTATTTAAGTGTGGTGCTAACTGCTTCCACCGTACAGAACATGTTTGTCCTGCTGCTGTCTTTTACCACCTCTCTGTTCAACTTCCAGAATAAAAAGTATCTCTTTGCTAAACTGTGTGAGTCTTTTGAGTGTGTGTGTGTGATTTCTTTATTTTTAACTACAGAGAAAGGGAAACGACAATTAAACAATCTATTAGGAAATTAGCTCATTCTCAGTTTTTAGTTCCCTGCATGCAGTTTCCCTTTATTTGTGTCCCTCCGTGTTGTTGACAGGCATCAGCTGTCCAGAGTTTAAAGCTGATGGACCCAGGTCAGTGAGAAAACCCTTCCCTGCTCGTCCTGGGCGTGTGGGCCGAGCCTGCCGGTCTGTTAAAGTCTCTCATCAACCGGCAGACACACTTCACGAGGTTAGCTGTCTCACTCACTTCCTGTTTTGACTCGTTTCCTTCCAAACCTCTGGCTCACTTGGATTCCTGGTGTGTCCATCTATCACAGACCTCTAAAGATGCAGGCCCTGAACATATCATTCACCAAGTAAGTCACATGGTTTTGAACAGTTTTAGGCAAAGAAAAGACAAATTAAAATAAAATGGTTTATGTTCCAAATTTGGAGATATGCATGAGAACCTTTTGCCGCAAACGAGCTGCATCCCCATCTGGCGTGTGGGCTCAGTTGACACGCCCCTCTCCTGTAACGTAGCAACACCTCCAACCTCACCTGGAGATATGAAGTTGTCGGCCTGTATGAAGGTGGAGAAGCTGCTCCGACCAGATCTGATCCGACACCGGTCTCTGCCAGGTGAGTCCTCTTGCTTCAATGAAAAAAGAAAAGTAGCATAAATTTAATAAACAGAAATGAAGACACAAAAGTAAATTACCTAAAGTCAGTGCATACTTATAATTAGCTAAAGATAAACTCCCAAATGATTTTTCTTTTTGACTAGCAGCCCTTTCTCTTTGCTGAAGCAGTACAAGACACCAATTTTGGGGGAAAGCATTTAAAGCTGTTGTGTTTGATAAACTAATCAGAGTAGAAAGGTGTGATCCCCTCAAAGTGTATAAAACGTATGATGAGGCTGCTCAGTTATCAAAAAAATCTTAAGTACAGTTACATTTTTACTTGAGCAGCTGAGCAAAATTATGTTGCTATAAAAGCAGAGAAGGGCTGCTTTGGAAGCCCAGGTGTCCAACAGGGGGCAGTGTACATACTTATTTTCTTTATTCTTCTGGAGCAGGGATTCCCAAAGTGTGGTGCACGCACCCCCGGGGGTGCGCGAGCTGCCGCTAGGGGGTGCGCGAGGTGAAAAGTGTAATGGCTGCGGAGCTCAGAGAAGTCTGTCATATGTCACCATTAGCATAACCAGAAACTCATTTGTGGGTGGGCCTAAGAAAAAGTAAGTGGGCCCAATAAATGTAATTCAAAACAAGTATATTTTTGCGCGCGTGTCCTCCACATGTGCCCTGGCTTCATAATAACAATGCGCCGAGCTTCAGCGCTCTGGCCTGCGCACGCCGATATGTTCCGTATTTGATCATTTTTAACGGTGTTGGAGAAATCTGAAGGTGGCGAGTCATTCTGGCAGATTGTAATTAACACCTGTCTCATGCAGGTGTTCTGACGTTGTAAACCTCACACACAGAACATTGTGGATGTAACAAAATAAATCAAGAAATGATTCCCATTCAGGCTGTTAACAGCGCGCTGAAGATCTGAAGTTCAGAGTGCGTCTGTCGGAGGTCAGACGCGTTCCAGCGGAACCACGGCTCACGGGTGCACGTGAGCACATCTGGGCTGGGCAGAAGTCATTTTACAACACTGGTTTAAATAGCGCCAATAACGAGACGCGGTGACTGGAGCGGCTCATGGAGCTGTGCCGCGCGCGCTTACACACACACACACACACACAGATTCAATAAGCGTGCACGCTGCGCAAACTCCGGCGCGCCGTCAGACTGAAGGCAGAAATGAGCGCTGCCTCCACTGTGATAAAAACTTTTAAGAGGTTTTATAACATTTTTAATTCAAGGTCAAATTAAGATATTAGCTTCTATTTTGGGATGACGTATTAAAGTCGGGTCCGCTCCACCCAGTGACTCCAAACCTGACAACTCATGTTCCTGCAGCATTTGTTTTTCCAATCCGCGTGGCAGCGGATCGCAGATTCAGCCACACCATAAAACAGCAATAAGTCGGTCTGAGGCAAAAGTGAACCTCATGGCTACAGCTTTTCCATATTTTATCCCGTAGACATTTGATTACGCACAAGTAGGTGATCAGCTCAGGTTTACGCAGAGCAGAAGGAAGGAGAGCGCTCTGGCCGCACAGGTTAAACGTTCCTACTTTAAGAAAACCGTTAAATTGCATTGTTTATGTGCTACCTAGGCACTCTAAATATTTATTTAAAATTAAATCAAAGGAAATTGTAATGGTATCGAATGCTTATTAATTACTATTTAAAAAATGAAAGTGATGGGGAAAAAGGTCGATCATATTTTTTTTAACCCTGTCTGTTTAGCTTGACGTCTGATATATATATATATATATATATATATATATATATATATATATATATATATATATATATATATATATATATATATATATATTATAGCCATGCCCTGATGTGGGGGCTGGGGGGTGCGTCGTCATGGTCGGGACATAGAAGGGGGTGCGCGGCTAAATAAGTTTGGGAACCACTGTTCTGGAGCATCAACTTTTGTAAACAGAACCTGGAAGAACATCTCCAAATGCTGCACATGAACATGAAACCCATGAGTGAAAATAATTTATGCTTGTTTTTAATCCAGCCAGTGTGTTGTGCTCTTATTCTGCCATCTGTATATTGCTCAGACTTTTAAAAACTCCACAAGAGGAGGGTAGTGTAATTTGGAAGGCAGACCAAACTGAGCAAGCTTGGAGAAAGTGAAAAAAATCTACATAAAGTGTATCTGTTGTAAATATGAACTGCTTTATATTTTATTTTACAGGCATATCAGATAGAGAAGGTGCCATGCAGCTGAACTCCCAACAGGAGCACAAACAGGAGTCTTCCCTACAAATGTCTCGTGGAGGCCACAGCAGAGGTGGATGTGAAGCTACAGGAGGGGAAAACCTGCTCACAAACATAAACGTGACTGCTGGGGGAGGGGGTCGTCAGGGATTTCATGATTTAATTTTCTTATGATTGCCATGCAGATGCTGGAACCCAACATAATGGCCCGGGCTGCTTGACACAGCGACCCCATGTGGGGAAGCATAGAAACTGCAGCTTCCTGCTTTGGAAGTGTGTCTGTATTCTTACCAAACAAGTCTTTTGATGTGCGATACGAATATTTTCCTTTTATTTACTTGGTTCACTGATCAGGATTTTATTTTCAGTTGCAGTGGTGATGCTGTAGTAAGAACGGTGCATTAATTTCATTGATGGACTGCAATTTTGGACTTTGCTCTGGAGGAGTAAGTGCCTCTCTTCACGAGTGGCTGAAGCACATTTCGATTTCCCAGATCATCAGTAATCTGTAAAGTTTAAATATCAAAACCTTTCACTTTCCAGACAAAATGTACTAAACATTTGTGTTTTTGTTGCTTTAGTCCAACAGTGATGCTCCCTGACTGATAACACTAGTATAGGTTCTACTTCTACGGGTTTACATATTTTACCACTGTAAATGTTTAAAACTTCTGAGCACACACAAGCACCTTTTTAACCTCCCATTCATTGTTGATGTGGAAAAACTGATTTCTGAATAACATGCGCTTTGCATGTTTAGTTAAAATACATATTTAAAAAAATTACTTTTTTCAGTTTTCTTCTTGGGATTCTGCTCATTTAAGAAGTAAAACCAGATTATTACGAAGCGAAAACAAGTTTGCAGTGTTGCTGTTTTTTTTTTTTTTTGTAGACCCATAGTCTTTCTAAATGAACCCTGCAAAAACCAGCTGTAGCATGCCGTTATTTTAAATTTCTTATACAAGGAGTCTGAGACTCCCTGATTTAAACTCACTATTGCAGCTTCTTCATTTCATTTACTCAAGATTTCAGAGTGATGACCCAAGCCATTCATTTATAATTCCAACACAAAATGTGGATTCAAATCTTTCCAGGCACATTAGCATTACTCTCTGGGCAAGAATGATGTTGGTTGTATCTGCAGGTCTAAGGAAGCCAAATTTAAGATTTTTTAGATCTCATTTAAGGCCATTTTGATCAAATTTAGGACATTTGCAGAATGGAAAACTGTGACCACCTTACAAATAGTGCTGTAAACCTTTACTGGAACTGAAAGAGCTGAAAAGCAACACAAACATCAGGATAATCGCTCTGCAGAGGAGGAAAGTGTGTATTTTCTAAAAACAATGCAGTATCGTTAAACCTTCACCTCCCCAAGGCTCACCTTCTTACTAATGTGGCTAACATGTATGCCTGGAAATAGGCCCTTCTTTACACACACACCTGAGTGCCTTTCATGCTAGTTTGCTACACAAGAACACATAACACCATTAAAAAAATAAATATATGAAGAAAAGCTAAATTCATATTCATTTTAGTGTTTTTATTGCAAATTGAAGTTTTTAATCTGTGAAAAACAAAAACGATGGTGCCGCAAAACGTCTCTCAGCAAGGAGATGGAATGAGAAGTGCTTCTGATCCCCCTGTGGAGAAAAAAACCCCCTCAAGATTAGGTAAACTCAACTATTTAGTCAGAATCAACACGATAAAAACATTAAATAAAGTCACAGATCAGTGTTCTTCACTCCAGTCATGATAACAAAATACCAATATCCACTGAAATGGTGTTAGCAGTAGGATGTAAATCCACTCACCTCTCCAGACATTGTAGACATTTACTCCTGCTTCTTGGGATTGTTGACAGCAACATAATGGTACAACACGACTAGTAGGAATAATGACACACCAAGCATGTTGGCAAAGATGGCCAGCTGCACGTCGGTCACCATCCTGGACAAGACGATGCAGAAAGAATACTAGCTCAGTGGGAATAAACCATAATGAAGTAGTGATTCATTACACAACCTGAGTCTAGCAAATTTATGAAAGCCAACATGATACAACTTATCAAACAATGATATAAACAATGATTGAAGTGTATTTAAAATTATTCACATATTTCCTATTAGTTAATATTAAAAACATGCATCTGAATAACTCATATACCAAAGGGGAAAACCTGCTCTATGTCCCTCTCCGTCTCATTTGTTATAGTTTCTTTTCTCTTACAATGCACTGTAAATATATTCAATTATTTAAAAAAACAGGACAAAAGCAGATTTTAGCTCAGGTAAAATGCATAAAAATCTAACGCTAACCCACATTTTACAATTAACCCTTTTGCGTCACTAGTAATATAGTGTTCAGGAGTATTAATGCCATCATCCCTGACTAATCTCGTTATTATGAAAACGTTCTCGATCTGTCAAATCTGCATTTTATTACCGTAGCTAAGCTAGGTGGCTAACTAGCATAACCAATGCCGGGGATACTTTTAAAAGTGATTAATAATTTAAAAATACATGGCAACTGAAATTCGCATGCCAAACTAAAATGGTATTAACCTCAACTCGGTTCCTACCTGTTTCTTTATTAAGTGTTTGCTTTCTTAACTCGAAACAGAGCAACACTCCAGCCTCTCTTTAGCACACGTAGCTCTGTCCTACTTCCGGTTGTAGCGGAAAGCCACGTCACGTTCAAGACAAGAGCGCCATATAAATCAAATCACAAAATCGACAATAAATGTCAAAATTAATTACATTTTCTGATCATCATACCCAAACAATGTCAGAGAACATATACATTAACACGAAAAGGCATTTTTTATACACTGAATTTAGAATAATGACAAGCAAGCTATGACTGAAACACATTTTGAGTAGACACAACACACTTGACAGCTGGTAAAATAGCAGCATTGCTTCAGATATGTTTTTAAATTTAGCTTTAGGCAAGTAGGAAAACACAATTTGCAAATTGTTGTCTAAAAGTAATACTAGGTGTGGTTTGAATATTTGCATTCACAGCTTGCCATATTATAGGCGTGGCTCTAGTGATTCGACATCACCTCACCCGGCGTGAACGACTGCGACTAAGCTAGATGGTGGTTCGAGTTGGCAGCTAACGTTTGGGATTTACACATCCAAAGGAAGAGATTTTTATCTCGTCGCTGAGCCACAACGCACCAACATGGCTCTTTACGAATACGTAACTCAGGAGCAGCTCGTGGGCTTTGACAAATACAAGGTGAGCAGAAATGCTAACAGCTAATCATTTATTGGGCTGTCACGATCTGTAGGGTGCTTCCCACAGACAGGTCTATGGACGCTTCCCTGGTACAATGTGAAGTTAGCTATGATCCTACCGGATAACGTTTAGTACTTGGTATAATAAAGTTGTTTTAACATGTTATTCGTTTTAGCTGCAATTTTGCGTTTCTTTTTGTTGCATAAGTATCTTTAGTTATTTGACAGGAAAGTTAAAACAATCTTATTTATTATTGTGTAAGTTGGCATATTTTGGTGGGGTTTTCTTTAACCACAAGTTGATGTGTTTTAAAAGATGTTCTTATTAAAATGTGTTAGTAGAAATCAGACTTTTAATGTAATGTCTCTTATGGAATAATGCATTTATTTTGAAATTCACCGGAAGTAACGGGGTATAAGCACTGATATTTACATTGGCGCATAGAAGCTAACTGCTAGCTACTATTTCAATGGGAGTTTTCCATTTGATTTAAGCCTTTTCCGATCACTGACATTTATTCATCACATATATAAACAATAAACAAGTTTGGTAACGCTTTTTTCTTCTACCACCAACTAAAAGACGCCTCAGGAACTGTACTAATTTATCAGCGGCAGCAAACATACAGTTTGAATCAGAGCGGCGAGAAAAAGGGAACACCCTAAAAAGCAACGTGTAACTTCTGTGATTAGCGTTACACTTTTATAATAAAACGTGATTTTATTTTGAAAGTGCCATAAACAAGCCTTTCTCTTGTCATAAAAACAAAAGTTTCTTTCGTAAAGACAAAAAAAAAAGCTTTTCTGGGGTGTCTTGAGCTGAAGTGGGCATTTTTAATGTGCAAAATTTAGGAAATTTATTTTTTTTATTGGCATGATAAAAATGCAAGATCTTACCTAGACATCATAAAGGAATGTGAGGCGTGAACGTTATTAAGCCAGTGGCAGGCCTTACTCTTCATTTGGCATTGACAGTTTAGTCTGTACACTCCTTGTGTTTTTGGTCCACTAGGCTCATTTGTAATTTCATTACCCATAACTCCATGGAGCTGTTTATCATGGAGGACATTTTCCCAATAATTGTCCCTTAAGTGGCTGCTGGTAGCTGTAGAAAACCCTGTTTGTTGTAAACAAGAGTGGTGCACGATAAAGCCTGCTCTTCCGGAAAGGAGCGACCGGGAAGCAAAAGATGATTAAGACTTATTAATTTATGAGTCATTTTCCAGACAGATGGCTTTAGTAGTTTAAATTAATTGAATTCAAAGGTGAATCAGCTGCAGATGAACATCCAACGAAGTCTTTCTGAGACCTCGATTCAAAACTATCTACTGGTTCGTGAGACATTTTGCTAACAGTGTTGACTTCGATGATTGACGTATGTGATGGGGGGATGACTGCTATGCAACATTTCCACTTCAAGGCCCCTTTCCAGAAGCTAGGATCATTTTCTTTGAGGCCATTTTTAAATATCTCTGTGTTTTTGTACTGCAAGAACCAGGACAACAGATGTCGGAGTGGAAATTTACCCCACCAAAAGGCCTGATTGGTGGATTGGATCTTGGAAACTACCAAGATATTACTATATTACTAACTAACTATGATTGGTTGAATATCCCAAAGATTCCCAGCGATCATCCATTAGAAATGAGCATATGAATAAATTGAGTCTGTATGCATAGCTAATTAAAACCCTACTTACAGAACATCATGCTCATGGCTGGTTATCTGTGAAGGGACTTTTCTATAAAAAGCCTGGTGAGATACAGTAGACAGCTTGTAGTTTCACTAACAGCCTTACACACACACACACACACACACACGTTAAACTGTATGAACATCAGATTACGCTGGATCTCTTGTGCGTGTTTGTCATGCCTGGGTAAAGTTACAGAGTCTGGAGTCGGGTTGTTTGATCTTTAAGATGAAGAGCCGCCCAAAAAAACCCTCCTAAGACATTATTTTGTAGATGAATTAAAATACATGTAATCAGATTAGGAATTTGTTTGTGACTGATCATACTTGGTGTGTTTTGTTGCAGTACAGCGCTGTGGACACAAATCCCCTGTCAGTCTACATTATGCATCCTTTCTGGAACTTCTTGGTGAAGGTGAGAGTGCCCTGATCGCTGTTGTGTCCATCATTAATGAAGTTTCCAGCCATTATCATGTGATACACCAACAGGACAGCCTCTGATAGGACTAGGCTGCTAAATTCTTCCAGGAAGTCTCCTTTAAATTTTTTTATGCACCTGCTAATCTGTCCTGATATGTCTTCTTATCTCTACTTTCAGTTTCATGCCTGTGCGTGTCTCTAAAAGCTGTTTAGCTAATGTGGCCCAATCATTCATGACGATAAGGCTTTGGAAGGACAAACGGACATGTTTTGAATCTGTTTTTGTTTATATCGATTTCTTTGAACAGTTTCTTCCGACGTGGCTGGCTCCAAACCTCATAACATTCACAGGTTTTATGTTCCTCGTCTTGAACTTCCTCATGTTGGCCTTCTACGACTTCAGCTTCAACGCCTCTTGTAGGTTCTTTTGGTTTTGTGTGTGTGTGTGTGTGTGTGTGTGTGCGCGCCTGCCTCATGGATCTAGAGGTTTGTAGCAGATGCTGGGTGACCCTACAGACATGTGTGTGTTTGTTTTTATGGGGCGAAGTTCACTGTTTATGGGAACATGGCTGTCTGATGGCTCTGGATAATCACTAACCTTTCAGATCAGTCATACGTACCCAAGAATGTTGTCAGGGTTACCAAGTTGGTGCTTATCTCCAAAACGTAAACAAAAGCCTAAGCTTCTGTGTTTTGATGATGTAACAGATGTGCTATAAACGCTAAACTAATCTATAGCTGTAGTTTAGGTTTTTTAGTCTGTTTTTATGTAAAATACAATAATATAAGTTCAGTTTTGTTATGTGTGTTTTACTTTTCCTGCCTGTGGTGTGTTGTAGATTAACCTCTCTTTGTTTCTCAGCTGCGGGACACGAACACGTGCCCAGCTGGGTCTGGGTTGCTGCAGGGATCTTCAACTTCTTAGCCTACACACTCGGTGAGTTCTGACCTGTGCAGCCTGGTTTTTAAGTTCATCAGACTGGAGGGGGACCATAGAGACACTAAAAAGCTGAAATAATCTTGTTGGTTTGTTGTTTTTGACCGGACCGAAGCCCCACACAGCAGGGTAATGAACGAGCTGCTAGCGTTCACTCAGATATAAAGTTGAGTGGTTTTTGTCCCGGACTTGTAACTTTCTAGCCACTCATCTCACGGGTATTAAACAGAACTTTAATGGGCTTTTTATATGAACTGGATGCCCCACATTTGAATTTCTCCTACAAATGCTGTGATCTCTCACACTCGTGTTCCACGAGGTGTGTGTGTGTGTGTGTTTGGAGGGGTGGGATAGAAAACGACACAATTTAAACTCTTGATCATTAATATTTCTGATATGCAGATGTATCTCCTCCGATTGGCTAACAGCAACACGACCCTTCCGCTGTCTTTCTTCATTCGTCTATCGTTGTCTAAAAACTGCGACGTTGAGGTTTTATCTCCACAAATAACATAAGCCCGACCGTGTTCTGCCATTTTGTGGAGTTGCTAATGGTTAGCTTCTATTAGCTGAGAGATGCTCTGCTCTCTCCTGGGCACTAAGCTGGGCGAGGCCATTGTCCTGCGAGGTAGAAGACTCGGGCTTTGTCTTACTTAATCGTTTTCCTGTGTATTTCCATTCTGCGGCAGATGCAGGCGATGGGGGTTGGAAAATAATGTTCACGTTAAGAATGCACGGGTGACTCGGAGTCATGATGGTATTTCAAAAAAGAACAAGAACTTTGTTTTTTAGTGAACAAAAGTTTTAAAGCCAACTAACTTTGTGTCCAAACAGCTCAATTCCTGTCTTATCTGACCATAAACATGTTCACCAGAAGACCTCTAGCATGTCCATGTTGAAGGCTACAGATCTTAGCTTAACTCAAGAGTCTTATTTGGACCAGGATGTTCTTTCTTGGTCCTCTTAGTCCACGTTGGTCTAAAGCTGTCTTCAATGGGATTTCGATGTTCTGGCAGCTTCTAGCTCAAGGTGGACTGAAGCCTTGTTGTTCCTGGGTTGCTCTCGAAGATCTAAATGATCTCATTTTCATCTGAAGGTGGCAGATAAGCGTTAGTCGATTCAAAAAGAGCCGTCGGACATTTTTTAGGTGTTAAGTGGAACTACCAGTTGCATGATCTTTAACTGCTAGCTGTTTTCGGATCAGAAAGCCCCTGACTGCCAGCGTTTTTGAGTGTTTTTACTGTTTTTTTTTGAAGAGTCACAGAACATTGTGCTCTATGATCATGTAAACACCAAACTACCAAAAGAAAGAGTAGAACCACTTCTTACTTTAGAAATCATCAACGTGTTTCTAGCTTTATCCGTTCTTTCACAATCCGTTTTCAAAGTGCGAGCTGTTAGCGCATCGCTTTTTTCACAACAGCGTCCCAAAACGATCTCCTAATTCATGGATTTTCTGCTTCCTGATAATGGGACATGGGACACGCACGGGTGAAGGTCAGCTTTAGAGCTATCAGGTTTACTCTCACAGTGTGGGAGCTTGTTCTCAAGCCCGCCCCGTTAAAAAAAAGCAACAGACAACTTTAGTTGTCAACGACTTTAGTCGTCAGTGGCAGTGAATGAGTTAATGAGTTAATCATATTTGAAGCAAGTTAGATTTTTTACAACCTAAATGTGTGGTTTACCCAGTTATTCAGTGTATTTGAAGCGATGACGCTCCTGTTCTGGGACGCAGAAGTTTGCTGGTGCAGAGGTGGGCTGAAAACAGCAGGATTGCTTATTATTAATGATATGCACACACCTCGCTCCCGATTGGCTAACGGAATGTGTTCAGCCATGTTGCAAATTCACCATCACCAACACACTCTTGGCTGCAAAAACATGTTTAAAAGCTTTCCTGTGGGCAGGTGCGAGCCTAGATTGGCGGGGCCATGAATGCTAGTTCACAGTGTGACATAGATATGTGAGGATTTTCAAATCCTAGAGTTTCACCATCTATTTTCTATCAGAAGCTAATGCAGGATATAGGTGTAGGAGACTACTTTCATGTTCAGTCTACTCCACCTTTAAAAACCTTTGGTGTGTCGTGCAGATGGAGTAGATGGGAAACAGGCGCGCCGCACTAACTCCTCCACACCACTAGGGGAGTTGTTTGACCACGGCCTGGACAGCTGGGCATGCGTGTTCTTCGTGGCCACCGTGTACTCCATATTTGGGCGAGGGCCTAGCGGTGTGAGCGTGGTCACGCTCTACTACATCCTGTGGGTGGTGCTGTTCTCCTTCATCCTGTCTCACTGGGAGAAATACAACACTGGGATCCTGTTCCTGCCCTGGGGATATGACATGAGCCAAGTGGTAAAGAGAACAAAACAAGTTCACTCACATTTGAATTAAAGCGTTTTGTAAAAGCCTGATGTTCTTCCAGACCATCTCCCTGGTGTACCTGGTCACTGCTGTGGTCGGTGTGGAGACCTGGTACCAGCCGGTCTTCTGGACACTCCTTTACAGAGACCTCTTCACGTTTATGATCATCGGTAAGCTGTTCTAAATGTAATCGTTTAGTTACTCAGACAGGTAGTAACATTAAGGTTTGTTTCCTTCCAGCGTGTTCCTTTACCGTGACGTTACCCATGAGCCTCTACAACGTCCTGAAGTGAGCACAGATTAAAATGGGATTGGTTTTCATCTTCCACTCAGTTCTCTTGAGGTTTTAATTTATTTATTTATTTTTACTCGGCGTGTTTGGATTCTCAGGGCTCACCGGAGTAACACTCTGAAGCACAGCAGCCTGTATGAAGCGTTCCTTCCTTTCCTTTCTCCCGTTCTTCTCTTCATCTTGTCCACCGCTTGGGTCGTCTTCTCTCCATCCAACATCCTAGAGCTGCAGCCCCGGGTCTACTACCTCATGGTGGGAACAGCGTTTGCCAACGTCACGGTGAGTCTTCAGTCGTTCCAGCCTCACAGAACCACATGGATGTATATTTATATGTGTGTGTGTGTGTTTTCAGTGTAAGCTGATTGTGTGTCAGATGAGTAACACGCGCTGCCAGCCGCTGAGCTGGCTGCTGCTGCCCATGACCGCTGTGGTGCTGTCAGCCGTGACGGGAGTTCTCACCGACGAGACCATGCTGCTGTATCTGTGGACGGCAGCTGTCGTCTTCGCTCACGTACACTACGGCATATCAGTGGTAAGAAAACCGTCCTGATGAGACGAGGTGACCTCTGATGACTGAAGTAATTGTACTTAGCCCTGGCATGTCTACACGCCCATGCGATGCTGTGAATCTGGGCCCTTTAGCATCCAACATGAAGACCACCATCCCAAATTTGGGAGTGCAACTGGACTCGGCCCTTAAATTCGACGTGCAAATCAACCAGGTTGTGTGGTCGTGTTTTTTTAACTTGCGCCGACTAGCCAGAATTAAGCCCCTGCGGTCTAGCGTACATTTAGAGACTGTCACACATGCTTTTGTTCTTTCAAGGCTCGACTACTGCAATGCTCCGTATGCCGGCCTTAGTCAGGGTGCGGCACGCTTGCAGTTAGTACAAAACTCAGCCGCTAGGTTCGTGACGGGCACTAGGCGCAGGGAACATATCACCCCTGTGCTGGCATCCCTTCATTGGCTGCCTGTGCAATACAGGGCAAAATTCAAGGTCTTGGTACTGGAATACAAGGCCTTACACGGAACTGCTCCAGCATATCTTGGCAACCCTTTGCATAGGCATGCCCCCTCGCGGGCCCTTCGCTCAGCCGGCAGGGAGCTGTTGATCGCTCCACGCACCAAGTGCAGGTCACGAGGGGACCGTGCGTTCTCGGTGTTGGCACCTGCACTTTAGAACCAGTTGCCTTTGGTGGTGCGTCAGTCACTCTCATTGGGGTTTTTTAAGACTCGCCTTAAGACCCATTTTTTTTGTCGAGGAATTCCACGATTAGCAAATTTTACCTGGTTTCGATGCCCCGGCCTCTTAATCTTTTTCAGGATTTTATGTTTTGCTTTTACTCTCCTCTTTTAATTGATTTTATGTTGGTTTTACGATTGTTATATTTTATTCTGATGGTTTTATGTTTGTATTGTGTTGTGGTCGGCACCTTGGGCGTCTGCGTTGGTCGCAGAAGGAGCTTTATAAATAAATGAAATAAATAAATAAATAAATGAAAATGAAATGATGTTTAAGTTTGGGGTGCTATAATAACAATAAGGATGTTTCTGATGAAAGTCAAAAATGCATCAAGTGCTGCTACTTTAAACGGGGGATGACGTGTCGGAGTTTATGATGTCATTAACAGCTGACCGTAAACATGCAGCAAAGACATGAAATCAGCTGGGTGGTAAAAGGTGTAGAGCCACAGAAGCCAGTTACAGATCACATAGTTTATCATCAGGTTTTAAATCAAGAAAGAAGTAATAAAACAACATGCACTGTAAAAACAAATGTCAAGTTTATTTGACTAGAAAATCGTTGGCGATCGGAAGACCTGGTAAATTTAAAAAACAAAAAAAAAAGGCTACATTTTAGTCTTTAAGCAGAGAGAAGCAGCAGAAGATCACGACTTTAGGTGTTTAGATGAGTCGTGTGAGTAAAAGCTGTGAAGAGGATGTTGTTTTAGAGAAGAACGAGTTCTGCTTTGTTAAAGTTTGTGTGTTTGGGAGGGAGCTGGATTTAAAATATGTGTCGAGCAAAGCTTCATTGTTCTGAGTTTCTGTGGTTAAACTGTTCTAAACAAGACCCCAGGTGTTCTGATCACCAGAAAACATCTGTAGGAACATCTGGACTCTTCCTGGTAGAACAACGCCTTTTCTTGTGGTTCTCAATAACTCCTCAAACCTCCAGTTTCATCTCACCGCAAAGACTCAAAACCAAATTCAAATCCCCCAAAACGATCGCTTGATTGTCCTTTTTAGAACAGAATAGAAGAGACTCGATCCTACAGTAGTTCTGCTCGATTATGGCAAAAATAATAATCACGATTATTGGGACTGAAATTGAGATCTCGATTATTTAAGACTATTTTTCAATTTATGTTGATTTAATTTGTTTTTATTCAGTCATAAAATTGCTCAGGGCACAATCAGGACAAAAATAAATAAGAAACAAATGATCACTAAAATAACTCCTGATTCCCAGTATAAAAAGACCAATATACTTAGAGCTCAAAGTCTATGACCCAAGGGCTACAGACCTTGGTTTAACTCATGCAAGTCTAACATGTACAGACCCAAATACCAATATCTTGCAAATACTGACAGCAAGAATTATACAGTGGCATTTATAACAAATACATGCAAATAAATTGATGTTCACAAAATGTTGCATAACATTTATTGAGTCGTGTCAAGGTGCTGTAGGAGCATGCACTAGCACCTTGTCCTCAGATTAGTTATTATTCATCAGCGTGAGGAACTTGTTTCTATTTCTACCGTATTTATAAACTATTTATTTACAGGTCCGTCATACCATACCATACCACCTTTATTTATATAGCACTTTAAAAACACAGCCATACGGCTGACCAAAGTGCTGAACAGTCGCACAATAACAGAGATAAAAAACATTAAACAGTACTATGAAATACAGCCAACAATTAAAAAAAAGACAAGCCGATAAAAAAGTACCAATAATCCTGACAATGGACGATAAAATAAGAGTAGTAAAAGCCAAACTAACAGCTAACTGTTGAACGCAAGGGTAAAATAGTGTGTCTTTAGTCTAGACTTAAAATCTGCCACGGTGGATGCCAGTCCAACTGTGACTGGAAGTTCGTTCCACAGTTTAGGAGCGGCGACAGAGAAAGCTCTTTGTCCGCATGATTTGTAACACGCTTTCGGGACCTCGAGGAGCAACAGGCTGGAGGACCTGAGTGTGCGACCAGGAGTATAAATTGAAAGAAGGTCAGATAAGTACACGGGGGCAAGACCATGGAGGGATTTGAAAACAAAGAGTAGCAGTTTATATTGGACCCTAAAAGTGATGGGCAACCAATGAAGGGATTTGAGAACTGGTGTTATATGCTGGCGCCTGTCAGTACGTGTTAGGCATCTAGCTGCTGCGGTTTGAACGAGTTGAAGTCGGGCAAGGGTTGACTTATTGACACCCAGCAAACCTGCTTTTGAGTTTTAAGATGGAGGTCATCTTCCCCAGCATCCTCCTTTCACACGTCTCCTCAGCTGAATTCGGTGGGCAGCTCAGAACCGCGCTAGCTCTGGTAACTTGCCTGTTCAGTATCTTATATATATATATATATATATATATATATATATATATATATATATATATATATATATATATATATATATATATATATATATATATATATATATATATATATATATATATATACGCACCTCAGGAGGTGGAGGCGGCTTTGGCCCTCTTATACAGAGGCTCCGACTTGTTGGAGCCGTTCAGTTTACTGCTGAGGTCAACACCCAGGTACTAAAAGGTATTCACTACCTTAATGTCTGCTCCCTGGAGTTTTACCGTTGAGTGAAGAGCATTTGCAGCATTACTATTCAAATTTAAATTTATATATTAGATCATTTTATATCTATTTAAAACAACTAGCAGGAAATTTCCATATATTTTCCCAATGCTGACGATTATTGTCCTTCTGAAGACAGTCGGATGTTCTCTGTAATGAATTTTGAGCTGTTTGGATCAAAAGGATGACCGTGGTTCCTGAAAAGTGTAGAAACTCTTAATCTTCGTTAGAACTCATGAAAAGACAAGTTTTAATTATTTTTTTCCATAAAGATTAAAGGGGCATTATGGAAGTTTGACAGCCAAAACACGTATAGAAATAATAAATGTCTTCTTCATTCATTCTCCTGCAATGCCCTGGTCCTGTAGAATGAGCCCTGGCATTTTTACTGTGATTGCCTGTTTTTCTGTAAAATCACAGAAAAAGAGAGATGCTCGGGTCGAGCAGGCTGCTTCATGCGCGTTCACGCTCAGGCATAGCCCGTAGCATTTGCTATCCGTAGCTTTAGCAGCAGAGAGAGAGGCAGTGCCACTTTGTCGCTGTTCCTAACGCCTAGTGACAAAGCTAGCTACATTTCTGAGGACCCTTAGCTACTTTCTGTAGAACTTTCTTCTAGATATTTCCTGCAAATTAGCAACAAAATAGCCATTTTTGCTACGAACCGTTCTTTGAACGTTGCTTCAGCTGTCATCAATGATATAAATGTTACAGATATAAAGGATGTCACTGGCGCTTTAGCTCACCTAGTAAGACTCTCGTGCAGAAGACCTGGGTTTGATTCTGGATGTGAACATAGTTCATTTAGAGTTTCTTTTTACATTAATGGTATATTTTTTTACAGTAAGATGCCCAAATTTTTATTTGAGACCTGCAGAACGGCATTGAATTCACAGATAAAAAAGACGTGTGTTCAACTTTCATTTTGGAACAATTTTTCAAGCAAGGGAAGGGAATGATCTGAGCATGCAGGAGGACTGACCCATCATAAACCTTTGTCGGCTGTGCTGAAGAGAAAGGTACAGAACCACATTATTTAATTAATTAGCTACGCGTTCTCCTGTCCTCAGTCCTCCGGGCCACACACACACACACAGGACTGTCTCAGCTGTTATTTTCATTAAGGAGTGTGCACGTACAGGATGCGCGCCTCGTGCACGAGCCTACTATTGAAGCTGCCGTTACGCTTTTGGCCTGAGGGGGCAGTCGCGAGCATAAAAATTCAAAACTCCGTAAAGTCCCTTTAAAGATGGTCTCTAATATTATTGAACAAGATATTTTAATGCCTTTTCTAAAATCCACCTGCCTGATGATGATTCTGTGTGTGTGACCTTTGACCTATGCTCTGTACAAACAACACCAAATCTTCCAGTTTGAATAAATCTTCAGATGAATTCCTAAACAGTCCTGATGGATGTTTTTCTGTCTGCGTGCGTTTTTAGGTCCAGCAGCTCAGCGGTCATTTCCACATCTTGGCCTTCTCCCTGACGAAGCCGAACTGCAACTGACCGGAGGAGGAACGAATCGGCCTGACAGCAGCGGAGGTCTAATCTGCTCCGCTCTTCGAATTACCGACACTTCACTCTTCACCTTGGAAACCCGCTCCCTCTCTCCTTCCTCCATCCACAAGTGGAACGGACACTTGTCCTCATTTCAGACACACACACACACATAACGCACGCGCACACACACTCACACACACATGCACATTCCCAAAGCAGCTGATCAAACTCTGTTCTCAGCGATTGGGGCGGGCCCTGAGGCTCGGGCTTCCGGTCACTGGTGATTGGCCGACTCAGTCGTGCCAATGAGGTGAAATTGTTTCCTACGGAAATGTGCTTCCGTCGTAAGGACAGGAGCCCGGACGAGCCACGAAAGGACAAACACGTTTGTTCTTCTGTCTTTGTGACATCCCCCCATCATCAAGCGAATCCCCCCAGTTCTAGCCTCATCTCCCAAATCTTAAATCCATCAGTTTGTTGAGTCAGGAGTTGCCAAATTAAAAAGTCTCCTCTCCCAAGGTCAAAATGTCTCCCTGTCCTGAAAAAGCTGGATGCTCACACACACTCAGACAGACCCTGCTCTAACTGTGGCAGGTATTTACATGTGAGCAGCCACGGACATGACGCACTTTTAACCCCATGTAGTTTTATGGGTGTATCATAAACCGTTTCCAAGATCGGGAATATCAAACACAACCAAACTTGGGGATCCTGGCCGCTGTGGCCGGCTGTTAAAGGTTAAGTCTTCTTTCGTAAAACTTTAGTTGAAATTGGTCATCTCTGTAATGAAATCATTAACTACTGCGTGTGTGTTGAGGATTTGTTATGACTTAATCTCCACCTAATTTACTCATTAACTCCTTTTTCAAGGCTGGGTCCTGCCACCGTCGGAGCTGATTACTATACTAACTGGGCAGTGATCGATCAGGGTGACCCTTACCTCCATCTGAGCCCTGACCTCCCGGATCACCCTTCCTCCTGAGGTGTCGTGTTCTCATGCTGATTCGTTTCTTTGTGTTTCGATGTACTTATAAGTTCATCTTGGGCGGCACGGCTGGTTGAGGTTTTACAGCGCTTGAATGAAGAGTGCGTCCAAAAACCAGAACTGGAGCGGACTCACTCTGAGGCAACGAGCTATCGCACAAGACGGCGCACAACTTCACCGCCGACCGCCTGATATCATCACTTTTTTAATATTTCTACTGAAGTTTGTGATCTGTATGTGTGATTGACGCATGGTGGTGGACATTCTTTCATGGTTTCAGCAGCCGGTTCCTCAAAGCGAAGTGAAATGAGCCGAGTCGGGAATCATTTCAAAACTCTTTTACCTCATTTCAAAACTAAACCGTTCTATGTTTGTATCTGTCGGAGCTGTTCTGTTTGCACAGTTGACCTGTTGGATTTGTTTGTTCTCGACAAGAGTTTAGGTGAAACCTGTGAGCTGTTAATGATGGACCTAATTTCAGGTTTTAAAGGGTAATTTCAGCACGCTTTGATGAATTGTTTTATGTAAAAGTCACAAACCAGCTTCTTTAATTTGAGAAATAGAGTTGGCATCCATCAGGATTGATGAGCTAACGGCTAGCCTGAGTGAAACAGTGGATTTTTTTATCTTAAAATAGTTAAAATCTCAAATGTTGTAATGGTTCATGCAGCATTGGTTTACAAATGTTTACACCAGTTTCTTGTTTCTGACTTGACGTGTGAATGGTGCTGATGGTGAACACCGATTCTGGTTTTGAGAGCAGATACTGATTTCCGGTTCTTTTACAGCTCTGGACTTCCTGTAATGATTGAAAAAACAGATTTTCTTCCTGAACTTAAAGTGATGATGAAAAATCTGTTGTTGCTACGTGAACTAGCAAAGCTGAGTTCATGGATTGGAATTATGTGGGTTTAGTGGCCAATGACGGATTGTGGTGAACTGCTGCTTTTTGGTTTTCGTGCAACTCTAATGTTTACTCTTCTTAATGACTATTAAATGGGAAATTAATGACATTAAGGTTTATGAGATAGCCTTCGACCATATGCTTTGGTTTTGGACTAGCTGTTAGCTCATCAGTCTTGAGGGATGTAAAAGCTATTTCTCTGAACGGAGGTTGTTCAGTTGGAAAATGCCTTTAAATGTTGACTGAAACCAAAACCATTGGACATTCACTACAAAGATTGTGGTGGTACGAAATTAAAGGTCATATAGGAAACATTAGAGACACACGGTTTGGTTTTCATTCTGTAAATAGAACCTGTTATCGAGCAACAAAGAACATTTAGTGTCCCTGATATTCTGGGACCAACAGAAGCGTCTACGACTGCCATTAAAAAGCTAGATCATCGTGCCGCCGAACTGCAACTTGGGATGTTTCTCTTGTAATAGATAATAATAGTGAGATGACTTTTATTTCCCCCTCAAGTGTGACTTTGGACTCTGAATGTGACGTAACATCTCTGGTTGTGGTCTGACCTGTGCAGAATGATTGTATGTTGTGTAAATGCATGTCTTATCTTTTTTAATTTGTTTACTTTTTAAACTATAAAAAAAAGTGTTTTCCTGTGAAATCAATCAGCATGTACGCCCATCTGTTATTTCATGTAAAATATGAATTCTGCCTCTTTTTTATTTTTAGTTTTTTGAGTGTTTGCTCGATTGAACTCCAGGTTCTTTCAGTGGGGCTGTAAAAACACTACAAGAGAAAGTAAAGTTGTACATCGCCCAGGAGAGAACAGTCGTGCCATTTAGAGAAACGAGTTTGTTCTTTTAAATGATAAAAAAAGTTCCTAGTTTCTTTAGAAGCCATTTTGTTCTAATATTGTTTTAAGTATTAACTTTCCCTCCAAATTGGTGAACTTGATTGCAATTGGCTGCTCTGGGACATACTCCAGAGCTTCTGTGTGACTGTTTGTGGCATTGTATTTAACAAGATTGTCATAACAATAAAAAAAAACTTTTCTTAACCTTTTTTTTTTTTTTTTTTACTAAAATGTTAGAAAACATCAGTAGTGCTGGAGTTTTGTCTTCCAAAAGAAGCAGACCCTTTGTTGGATTTGAGTGATTGGAGACATTTGTAAGGATGCAAAAAGAGATGAAATCTTCATTTCAAACCATTAAAAATGTCAACAGGGGAAATTAAAGTGCGATGCTCTGCACGTCATCCACTAGTACACCGGTGCTTGCGACAGCGGAAGCACAATGAATGAGTAAAGCAGAGGAACTGGAGCTCTCGGGTGAGCAAAGTCTTTTTAATAGGTGCAAAAATCAAATAAACTACATACGTTTCTATGTGATGTGCGTCTTCATCAGAAAAACTGAAACTTTCATAGAGAAGGAAGAAATCTGCTTATTCACTCATCCAGTATATACACCTGTATAAATACAACTGGTCAGTTGTAATCTCATCTTAACTACTATACTCAACTAAAGGTGCTTGGATATTATATACAGTGGACACTTGTCATATTTCACTGCATCAGTCACGTTACTACATCCATCCGATTATCAGGTTAGACCTCCTTTTGTCTTCACATCGGCATAAATGTGTCCTTGTTAAACATAAGCAGCTTGGGGTGACTAATGTTTTGGCGTAGATCTTGCCCTTGACATTGGTGGGGACTTTTAAATCCTCCTAGCGTTTCGACAACATACTGGAAATCACACCAAAAGGACAAACAGAAACACGAACACAACACTTGAATAACACTGACGACACAGGCAACATGAAGTTCACATATGAGTCAGAAACAGAAGGCAGTATAGCATTTATGGACATGAAAATAACCAGGCAGAGCGACGGGACCCTAAACATAAACACATACAGGAAACCAACACACACACAGATCAATATCTATTATGGCCATCAGAACATCCCACCATACACAACATATCAGTAATCAGAACATTATATCACAGAACAAACATAATAACAGAAGAAAGAGACCGAAAACAAGAGGACAAACACATACAACACGCTTTAAAGACCTGCGGATACCCGGCATGGGCAATAAACAAAGGAAAACAACAACAGAAAAGAACAACCAAAGCAAATAACCAGAAACCCAAAAAGACAAGAACCAAAACCAGTGATAACCCTACCATACATCAGAGGCATAACGGAAAAAATAAGAGCAACAATGAAAAAACACAACATAAACACACCAACAAAGCCATACACAACAGCTAGAAACAGACTAGTGCACCCAAAAGACAAGATACCAGCTGGACTTAAATGTGGAGTCGTTTACGAAATCCCATGCAAACTCTGCAATAAAACATACATAGGAGAAACCGGACGCCAACTCAACACACGAACAATTGAACATAGAAAGGAGTGTGAGAAAGAAACAAGTCGAAAACACACAAGAGCAGCAAAAGAAGAAGCAGAAAGCACAATAAAGAAGTCAGCCGTAACAGATCACTGCACAAGAGAAAACCATATAATGGACTGGGACAACACATGGATCATAAACACCGAACAACAGAAATACAAAAGATGGATAAAAGAAGCTATCGAGATTAGGAGACGTGGATGTGGGACCATGAACAGGGACGATGGAGTTTACTCGTTGGACCGCGCATGGGACTGCATCATCAGAGAGGGGAGAGCAGGCAGCAGAGGGCGACAACGTCCTCACCTGCCCGCGGATGAACGGAGAAGGAAGTGACGCCACCATCGGCGTCAGCCTGACGAAGTTTGCAGCCGCAAACGAATCGTTGCAGGTAAATAAAACCTTTCTGTGTTTTAAAAAGAACTAAAAGATGGAATTAGAATTTCAACACAGCAAGAACACTCCAAAGATGATCAGAGGTTCAGTTTTCTCTAGGGAACATTTTGAAGACACAGGAACATCTGGATCTGTCACTTACCGTTTTTATCATTTTACCTTTTCTTGAAGGAAAATTATTGTCTATTTTTTGTTTAAACTAGCTTTTGTTGAGCAGTGATGGAGTTAAAGCTATGTTGATCTAAGCAAATTTCACACAATATCACAGGATCTCATGCATTCAGGCTCCTGACCTGTCTTTTGCCTTCAGATGGCGTGGTAAAAATGATGCTACACAGGCTGTTCCTGTGCAGGAACAGCTCAGCTAAAACGGGAGTTTTCCTCTTTGAAAACGGTGAACGAATGGATTGACCTTTTTGTTGTGTCCTTGGGCAAGACACTCAACCCCCCTTACCTGCTGGTGGTGGTCGGAGGGACTGGTGACGACAGTGCTCGGCAGCCTTGCCTCTGTCAGTGCGCCCCAGGGCAGCTGTAGCTACATCGTAGCTCATCCCCACCAGCGTGTGAATGTGTGTGAAAGGGTGAATAACTTGTGTTGTGAAGTGCCTTGGGGGGGTCATAGAACCCTAAGGCACTATACAAATACAGGCCATTTACCATTCCGTTTAAATTTCCCCCAAACTGTTTTGATCCATTTATTGGTAACAAGTGATTTACTTCCATAAAATAGTTATAAGACAAAAGCAAAGCAGGAAAATGTGAATTTAAACTGTTAGTACACCAAAGATCCAGCAGATGGCGCATTATTACAACAAATTTCTCATATCCTCCTTTTTAAATCAAATAACATACATTTCCCTTAGAAACCATATGTTTTACACGGCACACAATTCCACCTAGTAAGGAGTTTCACACACGAAGCAGCTGCTTTATAGTTTTCCTCAATGTATGAACAACATGTGCTGAACTTAACACCTCTGACTCGTGTGGCTCTGCTTTCTTTCACAGACTTCATTAATTATTGCTGAATTTTTGTGTCTGCAAATTTGTCTGGCAGCAACAGTTTGTGTCTTTTTTATTTTTTATCACATTTAGTCAACCTCAGATGTAGAAGGAGTTAAACAGGAGAAGTAAATTCAGAGAGAAAGGAAACCTTTGGAACATATCTGACATCTCTAAAGGTGGTGTGTGATGGGTGGTGATGATGAGCTCCAATCAGCAGCTGATGAAGATTCTTTTATCCACACGGTTCTGTCATGATTCATCCAGACAGTATTAAACGAGCCAAGGGACAAGAGGTCTGTTGAGTTTGCGGTCAGATTGTTTGGGAACACGGCCGGATGTTTGGGGCGGTGTTATTCAAGGTCACTGAACCTAAACCAAAAAACCAGGAACTCATCTTGTCTGCATTGTTCTGTCTCAACAGGTGGATTTTATGAAAAATAATTTGTTTCTCTTATCAAATAAAAATTGCGCCATCTTTCCGCTGCAGATCGAGGACTCTAAACTCAAACGCTTAAGACATTTTTAAATTGACTCCTTGTATGATGTGAGTTACTGCTAATGGCAGTGGTGCCCCAGAGGAGTGGCCAAGCGCGGCCAGGGCCACCCCAAGAAAATTGCTGGCCACCCCACTGGCCACACTAGAGAAGACCAAGGTTTTTTAAAGAGCAAGTAACGCCTAAATTAACTTTTATTTTTTGCTGATAACCTGTATAAATGAGTGTCTAATGGTGCTGTACACGTGTGTAATCATTAGTCAAGTCAAGTCAAGTCAAGTTTATTTATATGGCGCCAAATCACGACAAGAGTCGTCTCAAGGCACTTCACATAATAAACATTCCAATTCACAGTTCATTAAGCCAATCAGTAAAATGTTTCCTATATAAGGAACCCAGCAAATTGCATCAAGTCACTGACTAGTGTCAGTGACTATACAGCAATCCTCATACTAAGCAAGCATGCAGCGACAGTGGAGAGGAAAACTCCCTTTTAACAGGAAGAAACCTCCAGAGGATCCTGGCTCAGTATAAGCAGCCATCCTCCACGACTCACTGGGGATCGAGAAGACAGAGCACACACACACACACACACACACACACACACACACACACACACACACACACACACACACACACACACACACACACACACATACACACGCACACGCACACGCACACGCACACACACACACACACACACACACACACACACACACACACACACACACACACACACACACACACACACACAAGTAATGTGTCTATAGTTATATTGTGATGTCTTAGTAAATATTGTATTTGGTGAAAGATAAACTTTATTGTATTTATCCTAGTGGATCTATAATTAAACGGATAAACTAGTATTAGCACATCATTGTAGCTTCTTCTGGGGAGAAAAACACTTACAGAGAAAATATAGTTAACAGCTGAAATTGCACAAAATAGTACAGTTAAAGAGCAGACTGTAGAATAAAGTAGTAGAGTGTGAAAAGTGGTCAGTGTATCCTCCAGCAGTCTAAGCCTATAGCAGCATGACTACAGAGTTAACTCTGGATAACCTATCCTATTTAGATGTAGGCATGTTGGAGGCAGGGCAAGGGAGAGCCGTCTTTACCGACTGTACACTCCACTAGTGTGGCAGTTTAGTGCAACTTACTTTAAATGTAATATTTCAGCCCAAAACCATAATTCTATCTCCATCTTCAGGTTAAAAACTCTGCTCCACCTTTATCTAGAACCAGCTGTGGTTGATGGCTACGCTGAAAAACGCGACGTTATCAGCAAAGTACTACGTGGCTGCACTGCACTGGTCTCCAGGTGAGGCAGCCGAACCTCCACCTGGCTCAGCCACTCACCTGCCGATATGACACGCTGGCGATCTGAGCCGCTCGCCTTCTTGGGGGTTGAGGGGGGTGCGGTCTACCACTGCCTCAGTGCTGCTCTCTCGGTCCGCCAGGTGACGCCTCTTTCAGAAGCGTTTTCCTAACAGGAAGTGTGGATGACATATGTCTCCACCCATGCATTGACCCTCACTTTAATGCATCATATTAATATTCACACAAACTATAAATTGATATTATTTAATCAGACGTTAAAAATAAAACCCCAAAAAACATACAATTAAAGAGTAAATCAATAATCAGATTAAAAAAAACATTATGTTTCTCCTGCTCACCATTTTCTAAACAAAAGTTGAAATATCGATAGTTTTTCTGAATGTTTTTGTGAAGACCACAATGCTTTCTTCTTCTTCTTACACTAAATTTGTTCAATGGCCGAAGTTTTTTCCAGCAGACACTGTCAGGGCCAGATGCTCTTCTAAAATTAAGTTAAAGTATTACTGTATCTTCATTTATTACCATTTAAAATGGCTTTGTTTTCCATCTAAACTGTTTTGATTGTAGTTTTAGTTGTGTTTGGTGAACGTAAACATTTATTGATTTTAGGTATATGAATTTTGCTGCTTAACTTCAAAGTCCCCCAACTGAGGGATGTTACGGCCCAAAGGGTTTGGGGGGCCAGGTGGAAGTGTCGGGTGGGCTGGATGTGGCCCACGGGCTGTCAGTTGAGGGTCGCTGCCCTACAGTATAATCAGAACTCCATATAAAAGTTATAACTCTGTATGTCTGTATAAAGTTTGTAAATGATCACATTTAATGTATGTGTGAGTGGCGGAGTTAGGGTCATGGGTCCTGACTTGACTTGGACAAGAGCAAGGGCAAGGGGGTCCTCCAGGAAAAACAGTGGGGACCCCTGAACTAGACAAAGAGCTAAAACCAGAGTGAACATTGAGACTGTGCCAGGGTTGTTTACAACACTTGTAATTCAGATTGTAACCCGAGGGAGAGGCAGGGAACTTATTAAGTAAAGATAACCATCAAAAATTAGCATATTATAAAAGATGAAGCCAAAATGCCCCCTGGGGGA
Source organism: Nothobranchius furzeri (assembly GCF_043380555.1). Classification (NCBI taxonomy): domain Eukaryota; kingdom Metazoa; phylum Chordata; class Actinopteri; order Cyprinodontiformes; family Nothobranchiidae; genus Nothobranchius; species Nothobranchius furzeri. The sequence continues at coordinate 21,219,307 of NC_091742.1, forward strand.
GGGCTCTAGTTTTAAATCCCACCTCCTCCATGTAAATAAATAGGACGTTGTTGTGATAGAAAAAAAAAGCGAAATGCTGCCGTGATGAGTGGGCAGGATTTTCAGCACCATGAGCCCCTAAAGCCATCTTTAGTGGAACTAAAACACCACAATCATTGTTCTTTTGAATAATTTCCTTTTGCTTGTTGCTCCACCATCTACGCTGAACTCCGGTGTTGAGGTTAAAGCGGTTGTGCCCCTTTGTGCTAGGTCAGAGCGTCTTTCAGTTAATTGGCTGGTGTTGATCCTGCCTGACAGCCAATTAGACATGGCATCTATTAAACAGCATTGGTCTCGAGTTACCGTCCAGTGGTGCTGGACATTTAGTGAGCCGCTGACCCCCGTGACTCATAGCTGCAGCTTAGTGAGGGGCCTTCACCAGCTTGGAACACATCTACCCCCTCCCGCTGTGATTCTCCTCTCTCTACTCCCCAGCGTGGCTACACTCAATTATGAATGACCGTCATTAGAAACCAGACACGGCAGAACACACTTGGCCACGCTGACACATGCACACAGAAGCAATGTGATGGCCACAGCGATTATTCTCAGAGACACCCAAGACAATTGAAGCACTAATGGATCAGCAGCATCAGTTTCCTTTGATAACCACCTGCAGCTTTTAGATAACCATCGCATCACCCTCACTTAATGTCAACACCAAGTTACAACGCTGAATATTTTCATTATCATGTCTTTTCTGTGGAATTAGACGACTGATGTTGGTGATTACTTTCGTCTTGTATCCTGAATTTGTTCCAGGCTGGAGTGCAGATAATGGATGTCTCTCATCAGCGGTTACCATGGGGATTTAACTGGAGAAAAGCTGATAGTGCAGGTCATGGAACAGTGATGCATTTAAACACTCAAACACACACGTTTCATGCTAACAGAAAGGAATGTGGGTAGTCTGTTACTGAATAACTGTCAGAATCTCTGTTGTCTTTATTTATTCAGCTGTACACAAGCCGCAGTCATACATTCAGAGCAAAGTTACAGTCCAATGGTCAAAGGAAATGTAAATGATCCTGACCGTTTGTGCTAAAACTTGGATAATGAGTGACTTGGTCAAATCAACTTAAACTAACAGCTGGAAAATTAGTTACTAATAGACAAGTCCAGGCAAGCTTGGTGTGTTGACTGGGAGGACACAGGTGTGTTTCATCACCAGAAGTAAAGCCATTTCCAAGGTGTCTGTCATTTTCCACTGAGCCATGGCAGATGGCTACTGACCTGGTTCTGGTTTGTCCTGTTTAAAGGATATCCTTCCCTGCACTGCACAACCAGTAGGCTTTGATCACTGGACCTCAGGGACCTGCTGGGGGTGTAGGGACTAAGAAGATCACCAATGTAAGATGGTGCTTGTCCATGTAAGGCCCTATAGACCAGAACCAGGATCTTGAAATGAACCCTGAAGTTGACTGGCAGCCAATGAAGCTGGAGGAGAAGCGGGTGGTGATGTGGGTGTGTTTGGAGGACTTGGTCAGAAGCCGAGCACAGGCATTCTGAACCACCTGTAGACGGTTCAGGGAGGTTCTGCTCAGACACGTGAAAAGAGAGTTACAGTAGTCTAAGCGTGAGGAGATGAAGGTGTGGAGAACTGTCTCAAGTTCAGAGCAGGACAGAATGGGACTCAGCTTTGCAATGTTCCTGAGATGGAAGAAGGAAGAGCGAACAAGAGAAATGACATGAGAATCCAGGGTGAGAGCTGGGTCAAAGGTCACGCCGAGATTCCTGACAGAAGGTGTGGTGTGAGAAGCAAGCTGACCAACAGAGTCTCTGACTTTGGGAACCAGCTTGTCTGGGGCACAGATGAGGATCTCAGTCTTATCATCATTCAGCTGTAGAAAGCTCCCACCATCCAGGTTTTAATAGAGTCTAAGGAGGTGTGTGACAGCTGCAGCTTAGACATCTCATGGGGCTTAAAGGAGATGTACAGCTGGATGTCATCTGCATAAAGATGGTAGGAGATTCTTTTGAAGGAGCTCAGGATGTGCTGAAGAGGAAGCAGATAGAGGAGGAAGAGCAGAGGCCCCAGCACAGAACCTTGTGGGACACCATGGGTAAGGGAGGTGGTGGAGGACCTAAACTTGGAGACGGCCACAGAAAAGGAGCGCTCAGAAAGATGAGAGGAGAACCACTCCAGAGCAGATCCTGATAGGCCTACCCAGTCTCTCAGCCTCTCCAGTAGCAGGTGATGGTTAACAGTGCCAAAGGCTGCAGTCAGGTCCAGCAGGACCAGAACAGAACAGTCCCCTGCATCACTGTGAGTCAGAAGGTCATTAGAGACCCTAAGAAGAGCTGTTTCAGTAGAATGAGCTCTACGAAAACCTGACTGGAAGCTATCATAGATGTTATGTTCATCAAGAGCAGCTGTGAGTTGTTTAGCCACAACCTTTTCCCAGATCTTGGAGATGAACGGAAGTTTAGAGATGGGTCTGAAGCTGCTATGGAGAGAGGGGTCAAGACTCGTTTTTTTAAGTAGCGAGTGGATTACAGCGTTCTTAAAGTGAGCAGGGTCCTGACCAGAAACCAGAGAAGCATTCATTATAGAGAGCACGCTGGGATCGGTGGAGGGTTTGATGTGGAGGGGGCATGCAGAGGTCTTCATAGAGTTAACTAGTTTGGTTAACTCAGGCAAAGAAACAGGAGCAAATCTACCTAGGATGATGGGCCTGGTTGGAGTCAGGAGAGGCGGCGATAAGGCTGAAGGAGAGATGCTAGATCTAACCTTACTGACTTTGTCCACAAAGAAAGACAGAAAGTTCTCACAGTCTGCAACAGAGTGGATGGAGGCTGTAGGAGAGGCAGGAGAGACGATGCTGCTGATGGTGTTAAACAGCACCTTGGGGTTCCCTTTGCTCTGGGACACCAGGTTGGAAAAAAAGGGAACCCTCGCGTCTCTGACTGCAGAGTTAAAGGATGTCAGAAGATCCTTTAGGTGCAGCAGATGGACGCTCACTATTGCTACTATTATTGCTCACTAGTGTTGCAGGGAGCTAGTGTTTATCACAGGGTGAGAGATGGAGGACACCATGGAGGAGTCTCCAGTCCATCACAGGGACATATAGAGACAAACAACAAGTCACACACTCACTCACACCCAGGGACAGTTAGAGTCTCTGATTTGCCTGAGATTCCTGTTTTTGGTCTGTAGGAGGAAGCCGTACCTATGGAAAACCAATGGATGCACGGGTAGAACATGCTAACTTTTCTCTGTTTTTCTTAATGCAATCAGGTAGGGATGTACTTTGACCTTGGAGTTCAGCTTGAATAATTTGGGATTGCGTCCTTGATTATTTTCTTACTCGTTTTTGATCACGCTGTTGTTTATTTTCGTCTTGAGGCTACATCCAAGGAGTCAGCTACAGTCCTGTGGACCATGCACTTTTAGACGTGTAGTCAATTACCGTATTTTCCGCACCATAAGGCTCACCTGATTATAGGGCGCACAGCCAATCAGCGTCTTAGTTAAAGGTTTGGTCCGCACGACGGTGAAGCAGCACTTCTCGTGGCCGGTCGTCCGCACAGACATTGTGCTGGTCCCCGTTTTCTCCACGGTCCGGTTCACCGGGACGTCGAAGGTAAGTGGGACCTCATCCATGTTGGTGATGTGCTGGGGCTGGATGTTTTTGTCTGCCATCTTCTTAGTGCAACAGGAGCGGAACAACTCTATCTTCTCAGCGTAGTCGGCAGGTAGCCGCTGCGAGACGGTAGTTCTGGTGCGGATAGAAAGCCTCTGCATGAAGCGAAAACACCAGGAAGGGCCTCCTATGAAGTCCGCAATGTCCATCTCTCATGCTAATGCTGCAGCTTTGAGATGAATGGAGATGGTGGAGACGCTTCTGCTCGTGGTGCTACGTGGTGTGGCTGGCTTCACTTGCGTCCTTAATACATGTATAAAAGGCGCATCCGCAGGGGAAGATCAAAGGTTTTTAATAGCACCTTATGGTGCGGAAAATACAGTACATGTAGTCATTGATGTGTGGTCATTACGACAAAGCACCGCTGTAACCCGCCAATTTAACAGCGGTAGAAAAAGCTTCCAGCTTCCGTAAACAAACACACTCATAAGTCACACTTCACGCTTGTAGTAATTTATAATAGCTCTGTATCAAATAAATTAGATCAAACAAAAGACCACTTACAGATAGTAATGATGCACTTCCTTTTGGTTCTTCTCAAAATAAAGGATGGGACTGCTGTTTTTTCCAGCCAGTGGTGGCTTTTTTGACTGCTGTGTTATATCCGCGCACCATCGGCGGCTCACAGCGGTGCTTTGTCGTAATGTAGTCTCATGTCTAAATCAGCTCCTGAAAATCCTTCATGTTACTTTTCAGTTTCCATTAGCAGTTGACATGATTATTGAGCTTGCCAGGAATAATTGGTATCATTATCGAGTCATTTTAATCACTTTTGCACACAAAATGCTAGTTTCTGCTATTCACTTCCATTGTTTATGCTAAGCTAAAGCTGACGGACTGCTGCCAGACCAGGAGAATTACTGCGCTGGTTACAAAATGCTTTTTTTCTCACTTATCTAACTCTGGGGAATGTGGAAATATACAAAATTTCACTTAGGGCTGGAATATCCCTTTAACCAGACACTCAACTTGGAACTAGTGAAGTTTGGCCAATACAGGACTGATAAGCTCCCTCCACCTGGTACTGGACAACAATCAAGTTGAAGGAGGGCATGTGCACCTTCAGTATGAGGCAACTCTCTTCATAGCTTCCTATGGTCCACGTTCAGTGTGGTACACACCAAACAGTACTGTGACTACCATTCAGTATTTAAAAAAGCAGACTGAACACATCTTAGTTTAACACATCCCTTTGGAGCCCACCGGCTTCTGGTATAGGAGCATTAAATAAAGTAAACGAAACTAGCTTTAGTGTGATTTTTGTTTTGACTCCCAGTCTCACTGTTTACTGGCTCTTAAAGGCACCTTTCCAAGCAATTGTTGAAGGCACATCCTCTGCAGAGAAAACAATGCTCAGTGTAGTGTGCACACAGTGTTCCAGCAGTCATGCGTACGTCTTTATACACAACATGCATTTTTAATTGATTTTCCGTGCCTCGTTTGTCTGATTTCTTTCATACATATTCTATTCAGATTCAGAACAAGGCTGGTTTATGATGAGGGCGAAAATTAAGTGAGTTATTTGAGGCCCAGCTAATATTCTTTGAATTTAAATTAAACTTTACAGCCATTATTTAGCATAACTGCCGAGTACAGAGAGCATTTAGCTTCATGAAAATGACAAAAATTAGTTATTAAATGATTTAACATGACAACTTCTTTTAACCTGTTGAGGCATCTTATCTTGACACGCCTACGGATCATCTGCTTCTTGTTTATAGCGTATCGGCATTGTTCAGAGTGAACGTGTTTGTGTCTGATGCAGTATCAGAGTTCAGCGGTTCATATCAGTGTTGAGTGGCCAGAGAAGTAACAGGAGTGGGAGATGGATCCACCTCAGTGGGTTCAATCTGTCCCCATCGGACTCACGCAGAACCTCGAACGCACACACACACACACACGAACGCACAAACGTGTATCAGGTAACAAAATATGAATGATTTAACAGCTGTGATAACTGCCTTGAAGAAACTACCAGATTCCTTCACATCTTTGCACCTGAATGCTGACGATCCAGTGACCTTGACCTAGAGGAAGAAGAGGTATGAGGAAGAGTGAAACCTGCTGACAAATACCGAAAGGTGCACAACAATATTTTGGTCTTTATGTCACTTATTGAAATAATATTGCATAAACCACTAGATGGATTTCAGTGACATTCACAGAAAGTCTTTGTTTAATGTTTGTTGATTAACTGGTGGAGTAAACCTGATCCAACATGGCCGCTACAGGTAAACTCTGTTGGTAAGCAGAAAGAAAAAACCGGCTCCGAGTTTGTTTAGCAGATATTGAGCTAGTTTTTGATGTTGCTGTAGCTGAGAGTAATTTTGTACACGCCATGTCCGGATCATGCATCGTCTTAGACTATTGCTACAGACTGTACATCTGAGCCATCTCCTTTCATACTTGTACAGTTCTTAGAAGAACATGATCTGCAGTCAGCATGTCTTCCTCCAATGAATGCAAAGCCTTTAGAGAGACACTATGCAACTTTTTCATTTTTTAAAATCATTTTCTTGAGCCAGTATGTGCTAAAATGACCCTTTACAGGGTTAACGAAAGGCCAGCCAGCCCCAGTTGCCCCTTGTGGCCAGAATATTCCACTTGCGACTTCAGAGTGCCGATCTGGTCTGTTGAACACAGCTGGTTTGTTTGATTTAGTGATGAATCACCCCTGTAGACACTAAGGAAGGCTGGGGAGACATTTCAGCTGTTAAGTTAAAGTGTTAAAAAGATGAACGCACAGCGAGGAAATGGGTTTTGCTTTCGGTTTCACAAGCGGACACTAGGGGGTGCTAAAAGCAAGATAAAACTGCCTAGTCTCCCTTTAATTCTCTAAAATCATGTAGAATTTAGCAAAATGGTCAAAAAGTATAAAAAAGTCAAGACAGACAATGAAACTTTTCTTGTGACCAAACTTTTTTAGTTTCTAAATTTCTAAAACACGGAATCTCTTCACAAACACGAACACAACGCTGATCCGATTACCAAACTGACTGGTTCAACAGAATACCACATTACATTTTTGTTTATTATAACAAATTTATAATGGATATACCAACTTTTGAACTATTAAAATGATTTAGCACCTTACATTCTTCAAAATAATTTAGAAAACCACTTTTTGCGCTAACTGAAGCTCTTGAATTATATGTGTGAGTTAAAGATTCTGGTGAAAGAGCAACTTAAAAGTGTTAAAAGTTAGTAAACGTATGATATAAAGTCATACCATGTCTGATTTTCTTTACTGAGTAAAAACCTTGCAAAAACAGTTTCCACAAGCAACTCTAATAATCCTAGTGTTTTCTTAATCGTATAAAAGCGTATTTATGGAGTGGATTTGAGCCATTCGGCTAATTCTGTTCCGAGGAGGTTCTGCTGATGATTTTGACATGAGTTTGTACCAAATCCTGCCTAACAAAGACCCAATGATGACCCAGATGCATTTGGCACTTCAACATAAGCTTTTGTTTGTTACCATTTTCCTTTAGGAATGAATCCCGTCACCATGGCATACATAGAAATGTGGTACATCATAGTTTTTTAGCTGCCTTAATGGATTCTTTCAACTGTTTCAAATTCTCAGGTCCATTTCAGGACTCCATGCTGTGTAACTGAGTCTTCCTGTCTTTTTCCCTGCAGGGCTGCAGAGAGAAGCGGCAGGTTAAGGTCCCTGTCCCGCCGCTGGACAGTTGAACTTAGCTGAACTATGTTCCTCTTGTCTCCGTTTGTCTCGTCTCCTGCAGCAGGAAGTTCTCTCCTCTTCTCCTTCTCCTGTCTTAAGCTCTTGAAGACCAGCATTTGTTGTCTCTGCGACGGGAAAGTTGGAGGTTTAGATCCATTAGCAAGGAGACGGGGGTGTTGGGTTCGATTCAGCCCCACCCAGGTCATCTTCCTCCCTCGCTCACCCTTCAGCCCCACGTTGTGCAGGCGAGGAAGAGGAGCAGGTGGTGACATTTGTGCTGTCTCCGTGGTACCCAGGTGGCTTCTCTCAGGGGAGAGAATGGGGTGTGTGTCAGGCTCCGGGTGCATTCTGGGAGGAATTTTGTCTGAGGGGTAAAATGGCTGCAGCTTCTCCATTCGCTCGTTGATGCTCAGGTGATGAGAGTCATCCAGGTTGTTGATGTGGAAGCAGTCTGACCCGGGCTCCGCAGCGCCATCCGACTGGGTTGTCCTGGGCAGGTGTGTGTGTCGAGAGGGCCTGGACGTGCTGCTGTCTCGCGTTGGCTCAGATGGTAAGGGAACTTGGCACGGAGTGGAGTCACAAAGCTTTGATGTGGAGCTTTTTGGAGGAGAGAGACGGACGAGTTCCCTTTCTCCGAACACTGACACTGGAATACATCAGACACAATTCAGAAAGACGTTTCTGCTGTAAATAAAGGCCATGTTCACATCTGAGTTTCTGTAAACC